>NW_026852936.1:0-10000 GCF_026571515.1 Ruditapes philippinarum
TTTAAAATTCATTTTATTTAGTTTTCGCCCATTGTTTTCTCGTTTAGGGAAGCGCAATTTTTTACCCTGGGGACCATATGCCGCTTTTCATGGAAAGGCACTTAGTGTCACATTGAAGGTTCCATGATAACCGCCATATGAACACATCTGCGGATGTCTCAAAATTGAAAATTGTACCAGTCAATGTTAAATGTTGAATTCTGCTCAAGCCGGTGCTAGGGGGTGTAGACAGTAGTTTGCACTTGCCAGGACCGTCCATGAACAGGCTCAATCAAACCGAGTCTGCAACATTTTCAATTCTGCCGTGTTGGGTTTTCTTTAGGCATTCTTATTTTCTCTATTTTACTTTCAATATGTCATTTGTTTCTTGCATTTTTAATGTCACAATAACTACAAATACACATACAGTTAATGGCAGAACATTTACATTGTATTTTTTTACAATTTGGATGGACTATAACATAGGATTACTTCAATGAGCGTCAATTGGGTAGGTAGTTGGTAGTTATTCGTAATTCCAAAACATTTAACATATAGTTGTTGCTAATTAGTCCCCTACCGATTTAACCGAAGGGGACTTTAGGTTTACCCTCCATCTGTCTGTCCGTCCGTCTGTCAGTCCGCACTCACAGGAGAGTAATTATGTGGCTAGAGGGACAATAGTTAACTGTTCTTTCTCTTTGATGTCATTCATTCCGTAATGCTTTTATGTGGCTATTTTCTTTTGTGTGGCTAAAAAGAACAATAGAGAGAGAACAATAGAGTAGCCACATAATTACTCTCCTGTTAGAACATCCGTCTGTCCGTCTGCCAGTCCGTCCGTCCGTTCACAAAACTGGATCCCGCGATGACTTAAAAAGTACTGAAAATATTTTTATGAAACTTGATATATGAATAGATGGCAGTATGGAAATTATGCACGTCTTTATCTTTTCTTCCTATGTTGAAAACTCTGGTTGCTATGGCAACAAATAGCCTGAAAATATGTCAAATTTAACACATAAACTGGATCCAGTAATAACGTAAAAAGAACTGAAAACATTTTTATGAAACTTGAAATATGGGTAGATGGCAGCCTGGAGATTATGCACATTTTTTTCTTTACTTCCTGTGTTGAAAATTCTGGTTGCTAAAAATGGCAACAAATAGACTGTATTTCAAGATTTCTGGTTCGAGTTTTTACACTTTTTCACTATAACTTCTTTATTTCTTAAGGTATTTACTTCTTAAGGTAATTTCTGGTCATCAACCACATCATATGTGACAATTACAACTCTAGCACAAATATTATAAGAATTGCATCCCTTGAACTTAGAATTTTTATGAAAAAATGTTGTTTTCTTTAATAACTTCTTTATTTCTTAATATATCTGCTTCAAACTTCATATGTATGTTTCTTTTTATAAGGTTCAATACTCTAGTAAGACTATTTTCAGAATTATGCCCCCCTTGAACTTTTTCAAGAAATTGGTATTTTTACTACCAACTGCTTCATTCCTAATAGGATTTACTTCAAACTCCCACATCATAATAATATTACAAGGTTTGTAAATCTAGAATCCATATTACCAGAATTATCTCCTCCTTAAACTTTGAATTGTTATTATTCATTCTTTAACTTCCTTATTTCTTCATGGATTTACTTCAAATTCAAAATAAACATTCATTATCAACTCCTACATTATTATTTTTTTTTTAATTTTCATCTTTGTTACTATACATGTTAATGGTACATTTGAAAATTGTTATTTTTTTACTTTTCTTCTTTGTGACTATAAATGGTATCATCATGTATGACAATGTTCATAAATCTAGCATCTTTATTTCAAAAGTTATCTCCTCTAGTATATTTAGGTAAAAAAATAACGTTAGAGTCTCCTTCAGTCTGTCTGTCTGTTCATAAAACTGTTTCCTCCGATCACTTTTAAAGAATTTTTTCCAAAAATTTTACATAAAATAGAGAAAAGTTGAAACATTTGTTATACTTATTCATCATCAGAAAATTGGACCTTTTAATTATCTGTTGTATAAACATAATTTTCTTATTTGGCAGGAAAACTACACTAAAACTAACTATGATATAGATAAACTTAGAACTCAAAAGTTTCAAGTTCATTCATGTCATTCATTCATTCATTCATTCATTCATTTATTCAATGGTATAATTGGATGGCAAATGGACCATCAGAATGTTGCTGGGATTCTAACCGGTAGCGGACTTATGGATTGATTGCAATACTATGATAATTGCTTGTTCAATCCACTATCACCGGCATGAAACGTTTGAACACATATTTATTTTTCTTAAAACACAAAAATGATGAGGGGACCTAGTTGGTTATTCGTGTGAATCCACAGCTAGCTTTGTTGTGGCTTTTACGGTTATTAAAATTTCATTCTCAAGCTTTGTGTGACCTTCGATAAACATTTTTTCTTTTGTTATTATACAGGTAACACAAACATATTTTACCTTAAGGTATACTAAAACTTCCTAGTCTGATATCAATAGACTTGATTTTCACAAAACGAGCGAGTGTAACTGTAAACGTGTGCACACAAGTATGAACATTTTTATTTATATTCTTTGAATGGATTCATAACAATAACTCAGACTTGTTTACTTTATTTTAAAATATCGCAATGAACGTTCTATTACATTGTACAATGAATCACAAAGATTCTTACACAACAAGAACAATAACGACAACAAACAACAACAACAGCACCAGCTCCAGCAGCAACCACAACAACAACAACAACAACAACAACAACCGCACCAACCACAACAAAAAATTTGATGACTTGGGGTATTAAAACAGTTTCACAGTATATAAACACAACCATTGTACCCTGTCTTGTGAGCCTATATACTTTAATATGTACCATGTCTTGCAAGTAAAATCACAAGTTACATCCGGTCACTGGTTACCTTATTTGGGAACCTATACATTTTAACTTGTACCTTACTTGCAATAAGAGGAAGTAAACTTGTTTATATACTCTGAGTTTAGATTGAATAAAACATTTTAGAGTTTTTAAATTACAAGAAAAACAAATTGCAGATGATGTGTGTATAGAATACCTGTCTATGAAACACATCAATGATAGTTTAACAGACAAATAAGCTAGCTTGATAGGGAGAACACAGGATTAGTGATTCTGGGTTGCACTTCCGTTCATTAACCATTAATCAAACCGAGCCTGCAACATTTTCAATTTTGCCATGCCGGGCTTTCTTTAGGGATTCTGCTTTTCTCTTGAAATTTTGTATTTAGAAATATCTGCAACTAAAAGTGTTTGAAATCGACGTAAAAATCAATTGTATCATAGTTTGGAGACTTAACTATTAAAAACGTGAGTTAAATCGTCCACCAATACACGCACAGTGCGTTAACAGTTACTGGAGTGCTGGTATTAGTCACCCGAACTCACAGGCTGCTCGTCGATTGGTTCTTTTTTTCTTGGGTTAACTTATTGCGACGGCAGGGAAAGAAATAACGACAGAAAAGTCATATTCAGATGCTCGCACATTGATTACTTTTTTCTGGGGTTAAATATTGTGACGACAGGTAGCATATTTTTATTTTTGCCTATGATACAAAAGAGAAAGAACAACAAAGCACTCAGCAATCTGATTTATATAAGCCTCGTGTTTCGATGCTTTTTCTATAACTTAAACATACACACTTAAAACATGTTTTATATTGACTGAGACCTTTCTATTGAACATGTGCATAGTTAATCGTATACCCATTAATGCACAGCTCGTTAACTGCACTTTAAGTACCTCACAATAAGTCGGTATTTAAAATAAAGCATGTCCGCCTACATTTTTTCCTGAGGTTTTCATGTACAGACTCAATCAAACCGAGTCTGCAATTCTCTTTTAAATTAATACGCTAAATTTCTAAAATTGATTTGACCAATGGAATCATCATTTAACCCAACCTTTTGGATATATAACTTTTGATGCAAGTTTTGGGAAGGGTTGAACGGCCAAAGTATGGAGGGCCTGTTTAGGACTGCATTGGATGGCCATATACTTTCTTAGGGCATATTCTTGCAAGCATTAAATTTCCAGGCAAAAAGTCTTCCATTTACACTAAACCTGGATAGCTTCCTTACATGGGAAAAAAATCAGTTTTTCCGAAAAGGGTTTTCAAACTTCCACATCAAAAATTTAAAGGCCCAAAAAGGCGATTTGAAGTGAAAGAAAATTTAAACTTTCGGCTAACGAATGGCCCTCTTATTTAATAAAATTTGAAGTTTACCCAATGTCAATGTTACGAATGTTAGTCCGCATCATTTGAGCTTTGTTAATTGTCCATTTAAGGCTTGAATATTTTGTACTGTTCCGCCTCGATAGTATTAAACATGATGAGTTGGAGTTAAATGGCTCCCTATGAATTAAATGTAGACGTCCCCATCTAGTATTGCCTTTCCTAGTCCATAAACATTGACCACAGCAAACAACATTATATAAACTAATGAAAAGTTCTGTAATAATAATTATAATAAAAATAATAATAATAATAATAATAATAATAATAATGATAATAATTATAATAATAATAATAATATTGATGATGATGATGATTACGATGATGATGATAATGATGATGATGATGATGATAATTGTTAGAAACGTATTGATTTCTAAGTACTTCAGATTTGTGAACGTTGTTAATGGCGTCAATAGGTTACGCTACTTTACCCTACGAAAGATGTTTATGTCGACGTCATCATTTTTGTTTTGTTTTGTTTTGTTTTTGAGATTCTCGTCAGTTTACATCTGGAACTTGATGTATAAAGACAAGTCAAAATCGGTATGTTTAATTAAACAAATAAATACAATTGTTCTAAAAGATAATTTACATTAAGATTTAAATTTAAAGGTACAAAAGTTCTAATTAGATTTATTACGTAATTCATATATAATTTATTGATAATGTGTATGTTTTTATGTTTATTATTTATTGTACAGTAAGAATGTAAATGAATATTTTCAGAGAATCGCTTATCAACGCTTATCAACCCTTATCGACGTTTATCAAGGAAATAAAAGTTAAAGGCGCATACTCGTTTACATTTATTTGAAGTAGAACCCGAACAATAATGATGTTGTTGTTGTTATTGTTGATGATGATGATGATAATGATCATCATCATCATGACGATTACGTTGACTGTGACGTCGAAAACTACCGATGATGATTTATAATGATGATTAAAAGAAAGGAAAATTTATGATAAAAACGACGAAAGTCAGCACCCGCCCAAAAAAAATGATCATGATAAAAAAAAAACAAAAAAAATATTTTTAAAAAGGGAATTGGTTTTGGCCCCTAAAACAATACTTGTTAAAAACCCTTAAAAATTTTTGACGATTTGTCAATGCCAAATTTTGGTATGAAATTTTCAAAGGTAATGATAAATTTATTCCAAATGTCCCATGTTGAAATATACTTTAAGGTTGCTTAATATATATAGAGGATGTAAAATGAGTGTAGATTTAGTACTGACTTTATATATTATATATCCCAAACAATGATTTTATCGCTCAATAACATCACTGTTTGGAGTTTGGATGCGAGGAATTAAATCACGAGGGTGTAGCACGAGTGAGTAATGATGTGCATCCGAACGACAACAGTAATGTTTTCAAGAGATAAAATGACCTATTTTGATATATTATTTCGATTCTATCACGACATCAACAAATAAATGCTGCCGTAGCTAAATAGCGCCTGATTTGTTTCCGTACTTATTTTCAGCGCGTCACATTTTTAGTTTTTACGTTACGTGTATAATGATTACGTCAAATGTCTAATAAAGAACGTCAAACATTGATTTTATTGTATAATTAATAACATGGACTTTCGATTCCACTATTTTTAATTTAAAAAATGCATCGTGTTAGATTTTTCTATTATTTTTAAAATAAGGGGGCTTTTAACAATAAACTATTTTAAAGGGGTCATATATCACTTAAAAAGGGGCCGGCCCTTAGTTTTCTTTTTTACTATGGTGGTGAAATTTGGGACAAAAATTTTTGCATCTAGTTGTCGGGAAACAAAAAGCCCCGCCAAAAACGCCAAACGGCGCGTTTTCCCTTTTCATTCTCCTGTTGTTTAATTGGGGCCTTCCGCTTAAAGGGCAAAAAATTTCTGTTTTTTTTATATTAAGAAAAAACGGGCAGGGGGACATCGGGGCAACCCGCCGCAAGAAAAAAAGCCGGTTGGGGGTCTTCGCTAGCAACAGGACGATATGGCAACAACGCTCCGTTTGGCGCTTTGTCATGCTGTCGTTAGCGACAAGACGAAAATGCAATAACATTTTAGGTTCTGTTGTCGCTTTCGACAACGCCACGCGGAAGTGTACCAAATCAGCCACCATACAAAACACCGTGAGATATATGATATCATGTTATTTAGATCAAATATTTGATCCGAACTTTTTCTTTATAATTCAATAAGTATGAACATGTATGATCCAATATTACCAAATTGATTATCATAAATCAACATGGTTATTTATCAAATTAAGCGTTGAAGCATAGCGTCATTTGAATACATATATTCGTATGCGGTAAAATGTTACCGAAGCAAATTTATGCCACTGGCACCACCGTCTTTACATAACCGTAAAATGAACAGAATAATACCCAGTGTAACAAAAAATATCCGGAACATTGATAAAACAAATATTTCACACCCCATACAGCCTCTCAGACGCTAAAACACCCCCTCTGATCCCCTTAAAACCCCTCTGACTCCCCTACACCCCCTCTGACCCCATATATCCCCAAACCCTCTGACCCCCACACATCCCCCATACAACCTAACATGTACCAACAAGTTTCAAAAGGTAAGACATCATTAATATTACAGGTATTAAGTTTAGATATAGGAGTATTCTGTAATTTTTATAAATTTAAGAACATAACCTCATAAATAAAGGCTTTATGTTAAAAATCTGTACGAAGAAAATCTTTTCTGAAGGAGGACCTCAGAGGCTTTTACGTGCATTCATTTCAGGCACGTGCGGGAACTTGAGTAGAACAAACGGCGTTCCTTAAGCTGATACATGGCTGACGTTCAGGTTAACTATGTATGTACCTTTGTAGATCACAATACATATATAAACATGCAATGTAATATTCAGAAAATGTTATTTTTTTTAAATAAAATTTAATTGAAAAATTGGATAAAAGTTCACTTACCATGTTTGTAAATCATTCCTACAGGTACACTATTTTTCAAAGGGAATACCCCTTTTAATTCTCATTATTATATATTTAATTCCACTAAGTCACAGATGAGTTGCTCTAGGTAGTACAAATGTATGTATTGGAGAGCTCATCCGACCTCTCCACAGTGATCAGACTGATTGCCAATCTCCACGCAGTGATCTCCCCTTAATTCTTCGGCGTTACAATTCTGCCAAGGGAGGTTATCACTGTGAGGAGTTTGACTGATTGCTGGCGGCATCCATTTTTGCGTATCTGATCGTAGTGAATGGATCTCTTTTAAAGCGTAAAATCATTAGGAACAGTCTACAAATATTGTTTTGCGCCTGCTCAGTTTCAAAATACGACTTAACTTAAACGAAAAATTAACATCAGTGTGAACAAATCGGTACGAAGAAAAATCGGAAAGTATCTTTTACTTTACTAAGTGTAACGTGGATGTTCATTCCTATTTATAGTATTTAATTTTTTAAACTGTATAAATCGGTGTCCGTATTGTTTTCTGAATAGCGTTTTACTATTACATGTTCCGATAAATAGTAACAGTGAACATTATAGCTACAATATCACCATGCACTATTATATGACCGATTGAACCGTGAACCGAAACTTTGCTGCTCCTTAAACTTGAACTGCTTTGACTGAATAACGCAACATAGATTATTTGGCGCAGATGGTACAAATTTTACTCAAGTTTGATTTTGTTGAAATATTGTGGTTGGAGGCATGCAGCTTTATTTATTCCAATCAAATGATATAAACATTTTTATGTAAATCTTGGACTTAAAATTGTTTAATTAACATACTTTATGCCCATTTTGGAAAATGTAGAGGGAATGTTTCCATATACTTACCAAAACATTAACCGAAAATTTGCTTATTGAATTTTGCAAGAAACTTTTATTTTAATACTACTTTTAATAAATACATATCGTTTATTTTAAATGTAATTCCCTTTGTAGAAAAACTATCCATAATGCGCTTAGAAAAAAGTCAATTTCTCCGGCATATAATCTTTCAAAACATGTTTAAAAGAAACTTACATTATGATACTACATTCAATATATATTATAAATTCTTTATTGTTAAATATTTGTAATTTATAACCATTCATTGTGTCTTTTATGCAAAAATATCACCATTTTTTCGCATTAAACAAATCTTCCACAGCAGCAAAAAGACCTCTCGCATGTTTCTTTTGAAAGAAGCGAACTTGTTTTTTCACCATTTCACGCTCTGTTTATGTCACTACTTTAGTCAGTAACATAAGATGATAAAATATCAAAGTCTGTTTTTTTATTATTATAATTGTAACAAATATAAAATAGTATCAAAAGGGACTAATATTATAATATAGTAATATTACATGCATTTTTTTTCATGTCAAATTAAAAAAAAAATGGTTTCTTGTAATACTGAAAGTAAAACACACTCTGGAATGAAAAAAATGGGATGAATTTCAAAAAAGACCAAATTCAGGACTTTTTTGTTTGTTATACACGCGTTACATGGTGATACAGTATTCATCAATATAATAGAAGACTGTTACCTGATTTTCAGGTTTGAGGAAATTCACTAACACCATGCTCGTGCGAGTCAAAGATATAAAA
The DNA here is from genome assembly GCF_026571515.1 of Ruditapes philippinarum. NCBI lineage: Eukaryota > Metazoa > Mollusca > Bivalvia > Venerida > Veneridae > Ruditapes > Ruditapes philippinarum. The sequence continues at coordinate 8,859 of NW_026852936.1, forward strand.
GCTGTTGGACATTGGTGATACATATAAAAACAAGTGTTAATTGATTTATTGGGAGATCAATATACATTTTTGTTGGATTGCTTTAAAACCATTCATAAAAAAATTACACTTCATGTTCAAACTGCAGATCAAAGTTTCTGTTATCAATGATGCTATCTATCTATAGCCTATGCTTATTGAGGGTCCATCCGCTCGTAAGGCCACGAAACGCAGCTTTCGCTGTCGAGTACGGACCCCGGAAATGTCACCAAAGAGTTAATTTTGAAGCACAAAGTGGTATGCAATACCAATAACGCCAATGAAATGTAACCTAATATACTAAAGTTTAATTATTTCAAAACAACCAATATATCAACATGTTATTATTAACTATTTTCGGCATTTTAGTATAGACACTTTATTTATTTGTTTTGTAAAAATATATGAAATAATAGCATTACAATATAACATAACAACACGAAAATCTGCCGTATTTTCGTTATTTCGACCTTCGCGTTTCGAGGCGAAGACACGAAACGACAAACAAAGGGCGCGGACACGAAAGATTTCGCCCCGCCGACACGAAAAGTTAAACAATGAAATTTTCGTCCCTTCGCGTGTTAAAGTTTCGTTATTTTGCCTAGAATGTTTCGTAATTCGTGTCTTCGCCCCAAAAGGCGAAAGCCGAGATAACGACAAATAGGTATGTTGTCGTGTCTTCGCCTTTCGACTTTCGGGGCGAAGACACACACGAAATGGCAGAAATCAGCCACCATAGTTAAACAATAATTAATGTGGAAAATGATTTTGTGGGGTGAAGTGTCTTGAAAAATTTGCACCGTCATTAATAGTTAACTTCAGTTCGGATGAGAAAGGAATAAGAACTTACGGCAAATAAAATTTTATAATTTTGGGAACTGAAATTTTATTTTTGAAAACACTTTGCCGTGTAAAGTGTAAATGTCCGGTAAGATACAAACTCTATGAAAACAAATTGTAACATCTTTGTCACTTTATGTACATGTATTTATATCACTTTATGTACATGTATTTATTTAGGTTATACTGTATGCTTCATAAACTTTGTATTTGTATTTGGACTTTAACGACCACACAATATGGGTATAGTATTTACTTAATTTTGTACCTAGTCACTACCATAA
>NW_026852936.1:15000-48343 GCF_026571515.1 Ruditapes philippinarum
TTTAAGTCACAGCACTATGATATGTTCAATTTCAATGTATTATAATATATTTCAAATCTGACCTATTTTTAGACAAAACCCCACTCTGCAGCAGACGAACACCAAAACTGCCAGCAGAACAAAGCAGGCGACACCAAGAAGAATAAGAAGGGCCATTATTCCAGCTGAAGGACCATCGTTTTTCAGTAAGTGAAATTTCAAATAAATATTACAGGTCAAAAGAGTAATGTTCCTGAATAAGCCATCAGTTACTTAGGTAATGGCTTTTAATCTTTTTTATTCTGATGCTCATCTTCTATATAAAGCAATATGGCTGCACTAAACGCGTTTATTGTTGGTACATGGGTTTCTGACAGGAAAATTTTCAGAAACTTTTTCAGAAAATGTTTCTATCATAAATTTTACTTGTCAAGAAGTCAATATTCAACAAAATTTGCCATGTCGTATTATAATATATGTAGATTACAATGCTCACAGAAAAACGGTGCCCTGTTAGATACCTTTTCGATGGCTTATTATGTAGGATTGGATTTTGTCGGGGCTGCGTTCTGTGAACGTCAAACTGTCTCTTAGTCCTCATATTTTATGTTAAGATAAAGATTTGTAAAATTTGCCCGTCGAAAATTATTAAACGTCTCGTTTTATCATTTACATATGAATAAAATATTGAAAAATAATAATGAAATAAAATTGCGTATTTCAATATCAGTATTTTTTCTAAAAAAATCATTTTTTACTGCAGTAAACATATTTTCCGTATTTTCACTAATGTCTTTTCGGACTACTTTTTTCTTTATTCAGCCAAAACACAAAAATAAAGGAGAAAGTTTAAGAATTGTAAGGTAAAGAAAAGAGTTACACAGGATTTATTTTCAATTAGTGATATAAAATGGTCATATTTTACATTCCACATAAAATATCAATACTGTATTTTTAGGAAAAAAAACTTAAATAGCCTCTGTATATTGTCTTTTAAACGTTTATACTAGATATCATATTGCAAATACATAAAACACTTCATAAACTGACATTTCAGAATGAAATGAAATGTCATTCATTTATTAAACTTTGCATATGTTTAGTCCTTTTTAAAATGATGTGCTTGTATTTAATGGTGTTACTTACTTTGATGTACGTGGAAAGCATTGTTTGCAAATCTCAATGTTATCAGAGCAAGTTGAGTTAACATGCGCTCCCCGAATTTTATAAAACGTATCTAGTTGGAAAGTTAAGACTAATCCGCCATCTTCCGTGCCAACAGAAACTGACCACCAATCTGATAAAAATTAACCACTTGCATGTATTAAAATAATGTTAATTACGACTGCAATTAGCAAGAATGAAATATGCAATTATTTTTTGAACAGACAAGTAATTATATTTGAAGCCCAAATTTACTAATAATTGCAACCCTGAAATCGACTGTTCTAAAAAAATAATTTATGGCTATAACGATGTTTCGAAGACTGGCGGTAGTCTTTCTTTCTTCATAAAACATAAACTTTTTTAATCTTACGAAAAAATCCGGTTAATACTCCTGTTTCTTATATAAAACTTTTTTCATACTCGAGTCAGCCAGTTAACAATTTTCAATCTTCTCCTTAAAAAAATTTTTTAAGCAACGTTTACGAAAAGAAAGATATCTACTGCTAATATTAAAGAATTTACCTGTTTGTATTGCCCGTTTTCCTCTAGATTTACGAAATATACTTGTAACCCTGCTATCCCGTCACCGATTATCTGATCAAAATATTCCTTGTTGTTGACATGTTAACCCTCGAATTTCCAACCTTCTGAATCTGCTTATCACTAGAAAGTAATCTATTCATTGTGAGCCCTTTATTAAGAAAATAATTCTTATGATACATGTACCTAATTTGTATATTCTCACAGGTGGTTTTGTTTGTCATTAAATGAAGGAAGGAACGGTTTCGGTCATGACAGGTCTATTTTATCAATCTTAATGTACAGTATGATAATACTCGTAAATAATTTTATGCTTAACCTCGGTAATCCACAAATGACCCAAATCGAATTTCCTAAACACACGGGCACACAAGATAATTTGGAAGGACTGTAAAATATGATATTTTTTAGCAATTAACATAGTGAAAAAAATATTTATAAATGCGTGCCATGAGTGATTTGCAAGATCTTCAGCTTGTTCTCCGAACTTACATATTCAGGGCTGGCCTTGTAAGCGTCACATAGTTCTGTTGTATTTCCATCACATTTCTCCCTCAACGTGGTTTCTGCGCTTGACAAAAGAGCGATTACACCGCGTTCTACAAACGGCGACCATGCATCCAATCGAAAATCGGTTGTAAACACATTAAGGGACACATTTTCTCTGAAATTAAAAGACATGATATCTCAATCACGATATAAAACAAATGTATCTAATGGTTCGAATTTAGGAAAACATGTTATCAGCATGTACACCTTTTATTTTAATGGTACTAGTATATTATGTACTTTACAGACTTTTCTATAATTTCCATTAAGTTCTGGTCGTGAGTGCTTAAAATTTTAGAAAGCATTTAAAACGTTATGTTTTTCAACAACACAGTATAAGCCATATAGCGATTTTCAGCTTTACTAGTGGAGGAAGACCTCAAGTGCTCCCTTCGTGCGTTATTTCAGGCACAAACGGCCATCGTTGTTCCTTAAGTTGAATGGCAACTAGCGTAATAAAGAATTGTAAGATAGTATTAAACATCTATATAGTATTAAAATATACAAAAATAACAAAATTTTGTATGTACTTGCACTTTTTCCTCGATCTTTTGTCATAACTCCATTCAAAATAACAATCAAATTCTTTCTCCATGTATGGTCGAATCCACTGATTTATATTTGAACGATCAGGTTTAAGTGAAGCAAAGTGGTCTTTCAGTTTCTCATTAACGTTTAATTGTGACGTTACAGTGATACAGCCATTGAGTTTTCTGTACAATTCAACGTCAAATCTAGTGCCCCATCCTTCCGAACTTATAAAAAGAAATTCATTTCTGTCGATCATATTGAATGTTTTAAATAACTGCACGACGTCAAATGAACCAAGAAAAAGGACCACAATATGAGCCTTTGAAAACTTCCGTAGTTTAGAAAGTACATCAGTTCCATTCGTGTCGGTTTTAAAGGATATTGTCTGAGAGACACACATATCAAACTTTCCGTTTCTTATGTAGTCCAGCAAAAGATCCCTACCGCCCTCGCCGTACGCACCTTCACTGTGAACAATTTGAATAAAGTTTCCTTGTAGTCTCTCTACAATCTTCAGGATAGTTTCCGCTTGTTTACCATCCGGGATAGGCGTTCGAAGGAAATATGGATATATTGATCTGTCACTTAAAATAGGAGCCGTTGAGGCGTAACTTATTTGTGGATACTCTAAGCGCGAAATAATATCTGCAACGGCTTTGCTGACATCGCTAGACCAGCCACCAATGTAACCAAGGATTTTGTCACCAATAGGTATATACCGGTCTTTTACATAAACTCCAAATCTATGTAATGTTAATATCTTTTCCTGAATAATTTGTGGATCATTACAGCTGTCTATTATAACTATCCCGATATTCGCTTCAGGCTTCGATTTAGCCTCTTTCACAGCAAACCGGATTGTTTCGGCAATATCCAAACCTCCTTTTTTGATTTCTCCACACTTCAATGGAGTGGATCCTTTGGTATGAATAGGGACAACTCCAATAATATACATGTCACCTGGGATGAACAAAATGGATTCTTCAGACAGATCGGTGTGGCAATGTGGACAAAGCTTTCCATCAGGACACTGTGCCTTTCGAATATTCGGCCACAGCAATTCGTAGCCTGTTATGTTGTAATCCTTTATATCTGATGAGATAACATTCAATTCTTTTGATTTCTTGTACCCGGCAACCTTAACAATTCAAAAATATAAAAATAGAAATCAGTTTAAGAGATATATTATGAAATCCTACCTCACTAATAGTTATTAAAGATTATCTCGCATTTCTTTTCATGGTAAATTGTTTGGTCTAAAAAATTTTCTAAAATATAAAAACATTTGATCAAAGAGTTAAAAAAAAATAAAAGTAAAAATTGAAGGAATTGTACCTTTGTTGTCTCACCTTAATCATGCAATTTCTTTCTTTTCGTCTTGAATTTTTGATGACTGGTAACTCATATATTGGGAAATCGCAGGCAGGTTGTCTCAAAAGATTTTTCGAAAATTTTCAACTAAATTTTGGGTTCGAACTCTTTAAATTTTTGGGAATACCCAAATTTTAAAATTTTTTTCTGTTATGGAAGACAATTTTTTAAAAAAACTATCTTGGGGTTTTTTATGTCCGAAAACGGCACAATTTCTTTGTTAGGGGAGCTTTCAAAAAATATTTCTTCACACCTAGCAAACACTAAAATTTTGAAGGCATTTTTAAAAAACCGAAGGGAAAACCCCTCTACAAATTCAGGTTTAGTCAACTGGCGACACGTGTTAATTTCTTTTGTGTCAGCGGGAGTGCAGTTAAATATTTCTGTATATACTTCTCGAATCAATGAATTTGATTCAATTTCCTGATACAGTTTAGACGTATCTGTAAAGATCTGTGTCCAATGTTCCTGAAAGCTGCTGATTACCCTTTTAGGTGGACTTAAAACAAAAGCTCCCTTTGAAATATTTTCGTGCCGTCCCTGGATATATCCCCCAGCTTCCGAGAATAGAAAAACGGGATGAACAACATTTTTGTTATTTTTGACAACTTTTTCAGTAACAATCAGGACAAGGTCAGCTAAAAATGAGCTTCCAAATACCAAAACACCGGAAATAGGTACATCTGCCCCAATTATTTTGTCTTTTATGTCTGTTTCCAATTCAATTTCATTATTGTATGTTGTATTAACAGCAATCAAGACAGGAAAGCAAACATCAAGACCTTTACTCTGCAAGAGAAGTTCATCTTTGCCTCCTCTTCCATATGAATCATCGTCGTAAATAATTGCCATGTATGTCCAGTTCAACGCTTCCATAAACTCTATCATCACCTAAAATTTGAGTTCAAGTTTTCTATTTTGTATAATCAAAATTGTTATTTTTTCAGAAGAATAATATACTCGGTTCCTATGATATCAAGGGTTCTATGATATCAAGATATTTAAATTTTCTGTGACTGCTAGTAAAAGCAACACACGATGATGCTAATATTTGTAAAACTTGCACACTAGATTCATTTTCATCTGCCAATAAATTTAATTTGGTGAATAATGAATGTATTTGTGGCAAGAAAACTATTTTATAAAATCTTCATATTTGACTACCATTTTCCTTAATGGTTTTTACACAGTCAATTAAAATATGTTATAAACACATATACTGACATATAGTCTGTTCATAAAGTTTTAATTTTATAGCAAGTTAACTGATGGAAGTTTTTCACAACTTAACCTGAAAGTTTTGACCCATCAATCCTTCCATACTTGCTTTTTTTGGGGATTACCTTGATACCGCAGTAACCTCCTCTGAAATGACCCAAAATGGCAGGCATTGAAAATATTCTAAATAATGTCATTTTTATTGGTTCTTTTGAAATAATTTTTTGAGAAACAGTTCTGGAAAAGGTTCATTTATAAGATGGAAGAAAAATCTCATTCATTTATGATATTTATATTTAAATATTTTCCGATAAATGTTAAGTACCTTGATATCATAGAACCCCGGGCTACATGAATAAACTATGATCTGGACATTGACTTTGCTCTCCAAATGTAGAGGAAGTAAAAGTATCAATCTTTTCAACTTTACTTGTATAACCTGACGATACCTAGCGATTTAATGTTTGCAAACAAGCGCTGGGGATTTGTGTGACACAAAAGGTTGTCAGAATTTTAAGAAATCCAATAACACATGAAACTTTACCAAAAACTCATACTCCAAAGTTCGTTTATTATCTCACTAGATAAATTAAAAAAGAAAAGATGTTTGCTGACTTTTTCATGAAAATGATGTGGTGTAAAGCTTAGAACAAATTTTACCTCAACTTGAATATCATCTGGTGGGATTGTCCTAAAGAAGTTTTTGTAAACATTTCTGTCTCGAAGAGACGCTGAGGTAGCAGAAAATGCACCTTGAAGCAGACGATTTTCTTCCGGTAGGGAGCTCAACAGTCGTGAGATACTTTCAGTTTCAAAACTGTAGTCGGACCCTATAACGCCTAAAAAAAAATTCCATATTTTACACGGATTGATGAAATATTATTTTTGTTTACTAAGATACGTTATTTGTAAGCGCTTCTTTTGTCAGTTGTAAATAAATTCACTATTAAAACATTGTAAAACACATGTTTGATATTCTATTATGCTCTCAAGTAAGTGTGTGAAGTATCAAACCATTCCCCTTTAGTAGTTTTGGAGATACCAAACTTAACCGACACCGGAGTGCGTACAACAGCTCTTCCTATAGCTAAAAACAAAATGGTATTTCGTAAATACGAAAAGATATTTCGTAATAACGTAAACATTCAGTAACATTGCATTAAACACGGAAGAAGAGGAGCGGTTAAACACTTTTAAACGCTTCTTCAGTTTACTTCTCATTATTTCGTATTTCGTAACTACGAAATAAAAAAGTGTCAAGGACATCTGACAAAATTAAGATAATTATCCATTTACTCGAATATTGGCAATCAGTTTTGACCAATATATAAACGTAATTTAATATTCACGGTTTTTTGTATGTTTATACATATGTACGTACACACATTTTATCACATATATATTCACAAAAACATAGTACAATTTAAATGAATATCTAAAACATCGGAAACGATTTCGTTATAAATAAATGTAAAATATGATATTACCAATTATTCTGACATCTTTTCCACTATTATTGTACATTTCCGTTGCCATCTGGAGTGTTAATTTTTCAGGTTCTCCCCTCTTTTTACAAGTCTGGCTAATCCGAAGACCTACAATTATTATTATGTTAATAATTATGTGGTTACTTATTGACCTTGTTATTGGGCTGAAGACTGTCTTTTGCCTAAGGGTAAAATGACAGTCTAAAGCCCAATAGAAAGGCCATTATGAAAACACTTAATTATTGACAAATTTATTAATTAAATACTCATAATCTAAAACAGGTAAGTACTTAGTGAACAAAAAATAACGAATGTGAAATTCCGTTATAGTGAGGTATGCAAATGAGAGTCTTGTTTTAAAAATATCTCGGAAACCTACCTTGCAGCAATTCAAAATGTCAGCTGTTTCCAATGAAGAAAAAAGCAGATTTATAATGGCCGAGCTGGATAGCCAATCTTAATTCTCCAATCTCATAATAGCCGGGTTTTCTCATAATCGCCGTACTTTTTGCATAATGGCCTTGTTTTATGTTCATAATGTCGTGGCGAACTTCATAATTATTAGCCTTACATTTGAAGTGAAAACGTGCCTTATATTAAAAAAATAATTAATATTAACCCTTAATATGCTAAATTTCTCAAATTGATTTGTCCAATGGAATCTTCACTTACAACTTTTGGGATATAACTTTTGATGCAAGTTTGAAGTTGGACGGCCAAACTATTGAGCCTGACTGGACTGAATGGCCATAGACTTCTTAGGCATATTCTTTCAAGCATAATTCCAGGCAAAAGCGGGAACCAGAGTAGAATCATCTATCTTCTATACACTAGCTGGATAGCTTCCTAACATGAAATAATCAGTGCCGAACTCACATCAAATTTAAAGGGAAAAGGGCGATTTGAAGTGAAAGAATTTAAACTTTCGGCTACGGTGGCCCCTCTTATTTAATAAAATAAAATAAAATAAGGTTACCAATGTTAAGGTTAGGAATGTAGTCCGCATCATTGAGCTTTGTTAATGTCCATTTAATGGCTTGAATATTTTGTACTGTTTCCGCCTCGATAGTATTACATGATGAGTTGGAATAAATGGCTCCTATGAATTGAATGTAGACGTCCCCATCTAGTATTGTCTTTCCTAGTCCATAGACATTGACCACAGCAAACAACAGTATATAAACTAATGAAAAGGTCTGTAATAAAATAATAATAATAATAATAATAATAATAATAATAATAATAATAATAATAAAAATAAGAATAATAACAGCATGACAAAGCGCCAAACTGTGCGTTGTCGCATTGTTGTATAGAATTCAAGCGACAGGGCGACATCGCGAAAACACGCCCGCACGAAAACGCGCCGGTTGGCTTGCTTCGCTAGCGACTGGACGACAATACGACATAGCAACAACACTCATTTTGGCGCTTTGTCATACTGTCGCTAGCGACAAGACGAGAAAGCGATAACGATATAGGTTGTGTTGTTGCTATCGACAACGCAACGCGGAAGTGTACCAAATCAGCTATCATACAATACACCGTGAGATATACGATTTCTAGTTATGCAGATCAAATATTTGATCCGAATTTTTTTTATAATTCAATAAGTATGGACCTGTATGATGCAATATTACCAAATTGATTATGATAAATCAGCAAAGTTATTTATCAAATTAAGCGTTAAAGCATAGCGTCATTTGAATACATATATTCGTATGCGGTAAAATGTTACCGAAGCAAATTTATGCCACTGGCACTACCGTCTTCACAAAACAGTTAAATGAACAGATTAATACCCAGTGTAACAAAAAAATACCTGTAATATTGATATAATAAATATTTCAGACCCTATACAGCCTCTCAGACGCCAAAACACCCCCTCTGATCCCCATACACCCCTCATACTCCCATACACCCCATCTGACCACATACATTTCCTCAAACCCCCTGACCCCCACACATCTCCCATATAACCTAACATGTACCAACACGTTTTAAAAAGTAAGTTATCATTAATATTACAGCTATTAAGTTTAGATATAGGAGTTTTCTGCACGTTTTATGAATTTAAGAACATAACCTCATAAATAAAGGCTTCATATTTAACTTCTGTACGTAGAAAATCTTCATTCCCAATCATGATACCTAACTATTCTTGCAACTTTTGAATATTTTGTTAGTAAGGGGAATCGCTGAGAAAATGAGTGAATGTTCATATTTCCGCCTCTCCATGGACTGCAAGGTTAAATAATGCAGTTTACTGTGTTTGGGGATTTGCTCAACTTAAAAGTTGAGTCTCGTATCATTTTGATTGTTCCTACAAGACGGTTTCTTTCAACCCAGAGTTTGGTTACTCAAACGTAAAAGTACCCGCTTTAATTTATATGTTAAAATCATATGCTAATTGGGCCGCACAACATTTTAACTTGTACATTTTATGCAGAAACTATGACAAAGGTCATCTGATTGAATGTCTTGATATAACGAAGTTTAAGTTAAGTCGAATAATTCTTATTTACTCTTCCGTATCATGTATTTATTATAAAGTTTGTTAAAAAAGATCTAGATGAATAAAACTTTGTCATTTAATCTTCCTTTAACCAGATTATGGTCGTTAAACATGTAATTATCATTGTAATTAAATGGAAAACATTTAAACAAATAAAACGAAAAAAACTCATGAAGACATATTAAAAAACGAGAAAATCGTTTGTATTGAAAGGAAATAAACACTATAAACCGCGTCACGACAAAACCAACATAGTGGGTTTGCGACGAGCATGGATCCAGACCAACCTGCGCCTCCGCGCAGTCTGATCAAGATCCATGCTGTTTGCTATCAGTTTTTCTACTTGTAAAAGGGTTTCTAAGCGAACAGCATGGATCCTGATCAGACTGCGCGAAGGCACAGGCTGGTCTGGATCAATGCTGGTCGCAAACCCATTTTGTTAGTTTTATCGTGACGCGGCTCATATGTTCTTTTTGCTTGGGTTTTCAGCCACACCAACTCGTTTAAAAGGTCATATTTACGACGATTATCTAGCTTTCCTGGAGGTGGACTTCAGAAGATTTTACGTGCATTCATTTCAGGCACGTGCGGGAACATGAGTAGAACAACTGGCATTTCTTAGTCTTGATGTTTAGCTTTATAACATGTCCCCGGCGGGATTCCAACCAACAAAGTTTAACTGTTCTCTACTAGTATTTAATCAATCAGCAAGGAAATCGTAACATGTATACAGTAAAGTAAACAAAAATCCTATAACGGTTTACCTTAAACAAATTTTTTAAATATATGTAGCATAAAACCTTCAATATGATATTGTATGTTTATACATGTAAAAAGTATGGGGGTTATCATATGATACATCGGTTAACTATGTATGTACATTTGTAGATCACAATACATATATAAACATGCAATGTAATATTCAGAAAAGGCTATTTTTATATGAAATTTAATTTACAAAATTGGATAAAAGTTCACTTACCATGTTTGTAAATTATACCTACAGGTACAGTATTTTTAAGGGAATACCCCTTTTAGTTCTCATTATTATAAATTAAACTCCGCTACGTCACAGATCAGTTGCTCCAGGTAGTACAAATGTATAAATTTTTACACCTTATGAAAGAAAGCTATCAATCTTACCGACTGACATTCGATCTGGTTTATTCAATAATATAAGATAATATAATATTTATTCCCCTTTTATTACTACCCCAAAAATAGATACCATTCATCGGCATTGCATTTTGCAATTTAACATATTTCATTCAAGACACTTTATTTATTTGTTTTGTAAAAATATATGAAATAATAGCATTACAAAATAAACTGAACAAAGTACAGTAGAAATGTGTTTATCATTCATACAAACAATTTTTGAAATGTATATAAATATATATGCATAACATATTATTTAATTTTATCATGTACATAGGTCGAGAAAATAAATTAACAAACAAATGACAAAAATGTTACAGTAGTCCAAATCTGAAGAACAGATGCTTGTAATCATATAATTTAATATCAATTAAGATTCAAACAGTTACAATTTCATACATATTTCTATACAGCCGTGTACAATGTATACTGTATATACACGTGTACAGTCATCTTATATCTCTAGTAATATATATATATATATAAAGAAAGCCCAACACGGCAAAATTTAAAATGCTGCAGGCTCGGTTTGATTGAGCCTGATCATCGACGGTACTGGATAATGCAAGTTACCGTCCACGCCCCCTAAAACCGGGTTAAGCAGAATTCATAAGGTCATAATTATATAGAATATTCATTCATAAATAGATAAAGAGAGCAGATTTAGAAATTGTGAGCTCCGTATGTTACGGTTTGATTGCATGAATTAAAGAAGTTCACGTGACCGTTTGAAAATTCTTCAACTGCATGTATGATGACACTATATTAGTCATCTCTTAACTGCTTAAGAAGTGTTTCAGAATATATGCAATTGATTGTTTGCAGAAAATCTACCACTTGTATCCTAGAAAAATCGATGTCATAACCTTTATAGCTGATGCAATAGTCTTTACCTTCTTTGGAGAGCGATGAACTACGGTGGTTCCATTCCCAGACTGTCGTTTGGCCTCTGAGGCAAGTTTCATCCATATAGTAGGATATCAGTATGAGTGAAGGAAATGAACCAGTAACTCATGCTAAATCAATTAAGTTCAAGTTTGTCAAATTTTAATTTAACTCACTGTTTTTGTTTCGTGAGAATGTTACAGAGGTCAAAACTAGAAAGGACGAAGAGGAAATGTAGCCATCCATTGTAGATATATATAAATCATATAAATCATGTTAAACCACAGTATGGACACATCTGCTTATGTTTTAATATATTTCATTCTGTTTAAGATTACATCAAACTTGCCATAGTCATACTCGAAATTTACAAATGTATTCAAGACTGCTTTTTCTATAGAACGTCGTAGGTTCGACTCAGCTGCCCATTCGTGCCTGTAATAATGCACAAAAACAATAAAAACTACTAATAATAAAAGAAAAACAATACTACTACTAATGATAAAAAAACAAATAACAACAACAACAACTTAATTATTGACATCTGCATGATAAAGGGGTTTTCTTGGTTTATAATATCATGTGGGCAAGAATTATGTTATAATAACGCCGTCTTTACTTTTGAATTACATACCATATAGATGCAGTTGTTTTTAGAAGGTATTTCTCAAACTCTAATTGCAACTTTATTTTCTTCTTGATAATTATATGTTAGTTGCCTACCTCAATGTTTTTAGCAGGGTAGAGTTACTCTCACATGCTTCATAAGGAATACTATCCGTTACAGTCCCGAAGTTTTCCTTAAACCGTCAGATAAATTTTATGACAAGGCAATTTTATTTCGTACGTATTCGTCAGACAAAGCTATCAAATTAAGTGACAAAGTATTAACGGAAGTATATATTTTAACTGTATTTTATAACAGTTTTAAAAGCTTTAATTTATGGTGGATGAATTTCTCCATGTCGAATTTTTTCGCAACGAATAATCGAAAACACGAAGTGACCTGTCATATTGCTGTTCATTCGCAATTTCACGCCAAAATTTAAACATCCGACAAATTTCAAATTTTATAAATACGCTGAAGTAAATCAGCCGACATTTTTATTCCAGTTAATGATATGTCAGTAGGACATTCTTATTTTTATTGTTTCGCATAAATTATCGTATTTTATATATTTTGAACTAAAACTTCTTTGTCTAATGTCGTCAAAACAACAATAACAACATCATCATAATTCGTGAAAAAGAAGGGAGTTCAGAAAGAAAAAGGAAGAAAATTTAAGACAAGAAAAGCATTGATGCAAAGCATCAAAGGGCGACGCCAAAAGAATTTGATCCAGATTTGCACCTAAATACTTAACAAAAGATGTGTACTTTATAGCAGTACCATTACATGTGACCTGGAGGCTATGGCCAGGTTAAGTTGAAACTTAAACCAAAAAAGAATAGACTCTGTCTTGCCAAGATGCAAAGGCAATTTATAGTCAATTAAGCAATCTTATAAGACTCATGTTATAAGAAAGAATTTCTTCAGATTTCATTTATGAGACACAAGGATTCCTGAGTCATCAGCATATAATCACTGGCACGAGTATCGGACCTGGGAAGAAAAAATATGACCAGATGACCAGATTGATAAAAAAACTGTGTTTATAAAAACCAAAACAAAAAATGTAAATAATGATGTAAATAATGATCCCCTTTAAAAATATACTATCAACTTGAAGTATATTTTTAAAGGGGGTCATTATTTACAATTTATTTTGGTTGTTGACACTTTTAAGATGAACACAGGTTTTTTTATCAATCTGGCCATATTTTTTCATCCAAGGTCTGATACTCGTGCCTGTGCATTATAATAAAAGCTTATTGCTTAGGGTTGAAGACATGTAATTGACATATATTAGACATAAAAGAGGACCTAAAATGAACATCAGGGGGACAGCATAGGTACTCAGAGCAGTAGTAGAATAAGTACCAGCCACATCAACCAGCTACTATCAGAGATAAGACTTAAACCATGTAAGAATGTCATTATATATGGCAGATGCTTGAAGTTTCATGAAGAAGAAGAAAAACAACTTCTTCATGTGCAGGATAGTGTGTTCAACTGTATCAAATGCCCTTTGTAGATCTAAAAGTATCATGCAATACTGCCTTTGTCCATTTCAAATAATGCAATCTGTTAAATGAATCAAACATGTGTCAATTGAAAAACCACTTCTAAACCCTGACTGAAACTGCCTGACCATGACTCAAACCCATGACTTTCAGAAGACCAACTGAGCTATCCGTCCTGCTACACATTTTCTCTTTAATAATGAAACAGTTCTAAACCACAACATATTTCCCCACTATATCGATTTGTGGTCGTGAATTTCTTATGTTACAGAGCATAGGAAATTGAACTCATGCTTATATGCAGTCATAGGATGAGAAAAACTTTGAGCTTGACCAGAACTCATTAACCTGTGACCAACATAAGAAATTTTATGAAGGCTGATTTGTATTTTGCATCAAGGGCACCGGGCAAAAACATGAAAATGCAACAAACAAACCACTTTGTGGTAGATTGTATTTTCATGTTTTCATCTGGCGCCCGGTTACTTTTTGTACTATGTTGGTTTTCATGTGGCACAAATCACCCACTATAAATTTAGTGCACAAATTTATTCAAGGGCAAGTAACAATCTACTCTATGTACAGTCTGTTGTCGCGTTGACTCAGGAGACCTGGAGGTTGAGACCGGTGTCTCTTCATTACAAATAGATAAGACAGAAGCTGTCCTTTTCAAACTATGCACATGTTAGAAAAAAAATAGAATAACTATTCAGAATATGATTTTTTGAGACTTTATTAATTATATTGCTTGATCCAAGTTTAAGGACATTTTCAATCAATACATGTTTTATCATTTATAACTTTAAATGAAAGTCTCATCCCTTTAAGAATAATGACATAACTGTATCTCTTTAAATGCAGAAAAATTATAAGTCTCAACATATCAATATACTACTGTCTAAGACATACATGTACATGCACATAACATTAATAATTCCCAGTTTATATTAAATTAATATGAAATCCTAACATTAACATTAACATGCTTTTGATGACCTTACAACTGGTGAATTATATACAACAAAAATAGTATTATAAGTAATACCTAAGATAGACAGAAAAGAACAAATAATTTAGTAAACATAAGTTACTTCCCCTTAAAATAAAGAAAACCTGAAACCCAAAAGAACACGATAAACAGCAAAATTATGAAATGTTGCAGGTTCAATTTTATCAAGCCATGCAAATTAATGGTAAAGTATTCATAAAAAAATAGATGGCCATGTGTCAGCAGTAATTGCAGAAAATCGGATAGCTTTCAACATCCGGATACTGGTACACTTTGTAAAAATAACCATTCTGCGCAACAGATAAATGTAATAAGGATAAAATCAATAGGATAATCGTTTACAACAGTTCCATTACATATCCTTATACTCAATTGCAGGTGAACTTTCTTCTTGTAGGAAAATTTTGAAAATGTATAAATGATACGGCCTCAATCTAGACCACAACGATATTCGAAATCCGGGTTTTAGTATTGTCATTAAAACTAAGGGACAAGCTGTTAAACTTAACCCGCAATTTCGTGAAAATAATATCACAATGCACATGCTTTTTACATAAAGTTATTAAATACAAATATAACAACACATTTTTTTACTTGATTTTTACGAATCAAAATAAAACTAATTTACACAACATGAAATTAACTGCTAATAATAACAGCTCCTTCCATAGGCAAAAATAAAAAGCGTTCCATAATAGACGACGCCGCTCACCGGCGTCGCCAAAAAAGGCTGTTCGTGTACAAAATGAGACTGATATTAGCGGAAATGAGTATGATTTTTGAAGTGATTTTTTTCATTTCCTAACTGTAAATACCAAAAACATCTGTAAAGAAGAAAGTGAAACAGATAGATAGTCCATCAGCCGAAACTTAAAACATTAATATTATGTGTGTCTGTCTGTGCGTGTGTGTTTGTGAGTGTGTGTGTACATGTGTTTGTGTGTTGGGGGGGGGGGGGACTTTTGATAAAGGTAAAAAGTGCCCTCCAAAAATGGATCTTAGATTAACCTTTCCTTTGTTGCGATTGTTCGAGTAATAAATGCTGGAAAAGGAACAGGGAATTTCCTATCAAAATGAAGAACAGGCAGATATTTGACATAAAAAAAGTACGGTGCTTGTAGGTGGTAGATGCCGAAACAAATCTCAAATAGACCTAGAAAAGAGAGTTTAACATGATTTTGTGTCAACAAAGATTCTAATTAAAATCACTCTGGGCGTTTTTTTCCCATCAAACATTATTATGAGTATATTCAATTAAAAGAATACTCCTCTTCTGTTACACTAGTGGTTGTTGAATTTGCTTTTTTTACTTTGAATATTTCATCTGTTTTTTTTTATTTGTATTTTTCATTTTTAATGCCTTTCCTTGTTGATCTTGTTTGTCATATTTAATGTCACATGCCTACAAATACATCTACAGTTAATGGGAGAACACCTACATTGTATCTTTTTACAACTGGAATGGACTTTAACAATGAGCGTCAATTTGATAGGTAGTAGGTTGTTATCAGTACAACCCAAACATTTAACAGCTAGTTGTTGCTAATTCAATCCACTATCCACCCGCCACCAGCATGAAAAGTTTGATCACATATTTACTTTTTAAAACACAAAAATAATGAGGTGACCTAGTTGGTTATTCGTGTGAATCCACTGCTAGCTTTTTATGGCTTTTACAGTTATTGAAATTTCATTCTCAAGTTTTGTGTGACCTTCGATAAACATTCTTTCTTTTGTTATTTTACAGGTAACACAAACATATGTTTACCATATAGATAATGAGGTATACTAAAACTTCCTAGTCTAATATCAATAAGCTTGATTTTCACAAAACGAACGAATGTAATGTGTGAACGTGTGCACATAAGTATGAACAATTTCATTTATATTCATTGAATTGATTCCTAACCATAACTCAGACTTTTACTAATTACTATATTTTAAAATATCGCAATGAACGTTCTATTACAATGAATCCCAAAGATTCTAACACAACAAGAACAATAACAACAAACAACAACAACAACGGCAGCAACCACAACAACAACAACAACCACACCAACCACAACAAAAGAATTGATGACTTGGCGTATTGAAACAGTTTCAGTATATAAACAAAAACATTGTACCCTGTCTTGTGAGCCTATATACTTTAATATGTACCAAGTCTTGCAAGTAAAATCACAAGTTACATCCGATCACTGGTTACCTTATTTGGGAACCTATACATTTAAACTTGAACCTTACTTGCAAAAAGAGGAAGTAGACTTGCTTATATACTCTGAGTTTAGATTGAATAAAACATTTTAGATTTTTTAAATTAAAAGTAAAACAAACTGATATACAACTGCAGATGATGTGTGTATAGAATACCTGTCTATGAAACACATCAATGATAGTTTATCAATCAAATCAGCTAGCTAGATAGGGAGAACAAAGGATTAGTTATTGTTGGTATTAACCATTAATCACACCGAGCCTGCATCATTTTCAATTTTGCCGTGCCGGGCTTTCTTTAGGGATTATGCTTTTCTCTTGAAATTTTGTATTTAGAAATATCCGCAACTAAAAGTGTTTGAAATCGACTTAAACATCAATTGTATCATAGTTTGGAGACATAACTATTAAAAACGTGAGTTAAATCGTCTACCAATACACGCACAGTGCGTTAACAGTTACTGGAGTGCTGATATTAGTTACCCGCACTCACAGGCTGCTCGTCGATTGGTTAATTTTTTCTTGGGTTAACTTATTGCGACGACAGGGAAAGAAATAAAGAAATAACGATAGAACAAAGTCATATTCAGATACTCGTACATTGATTACTTTTTTCTGGGGTTTAATATTGTGACGACAGGGAACATGTTTTAATTTTTGCCTATGATACAAAAGAGAAAGAACAACAAAGCACTCAGCAATCTGATTTATACTAGACTCTTGTTTCGATGCTCTTTCTACAACTTAAACAAACACACTTAAAACATGTTTTATATTGACTGAGACCTTTCTTTTGAACACGTGACAGTGTTAATCGTATACCATTAATGCACAACTCGTTACTGCACTCGAATTACCTCAAAGTAATAAAGCATGTCCGCCTACATTTTTTCTGAAGTTTTCATGTACAGACTCAATCAAACCGAGTCTGCAATTCTCTTCTAATTTTGTTGTGATTAATGCTTCCGAGGAATCACTTTGTTTCCAGATTTTTATACTTCACAACAGCAGGTGTCAAGTGTTGTGTGGCAGCTTTAAAAGGTCCCCGTACTTCACTTCAGTGTTGTTATATTTTTCTGGTCCTTCAGGATCATTTATGCCAGCACTATTAAGTGTTGAGAATTGAGATCCGCTCAAGCCGATGCTAGTGGGCTTGAGGGATGTTGCACGTATTCATTATCCCTCATGTACAGCCTCAATAAAACCGAGTCTGCAATTCTCTTGTAATTTTGTTGTGATTAATGCTTCCAAGGGATTACTTTGCTCCCAGATTTTTTACTTATTTTAACGGCAGGGAAAGGAATATTGATAAAAAAATCTGGAAACAAGGTGATCCCGTACGGTTTACAAATTTGGATAAAAGTTCACTTACCATGTTTGTAAATTATTCCTACTGGTACACTATTTTTAAGGGAATTCTCATTATTATATAATAAACACTATTACGCCACAGATCAGTTGCTCCAGGTAGTACAAAATATATTATTTTGACACCATTCATGTTCTGTCTATGGGAGAAAGCTTTCAATCTTACCTATCGAAATTTGACCAAATCGACCTGGCTTATTCAATAATATAAAATAATATAATATTTATTCTCCTTTTACAACTACCCTTAAAATAGATACATTCATCGGCCTTACATATTTCATTCAAGTATAGACACTTTTATTTGTGTAAAAACATATAAAATAATAACATTACAATATAAACTGAAGAAAGTACAGTAGAAATGTGCGTATCATTCATACCTACAATTTTTGAAATGACTGAAATTTTTCATAGTAAGGCTAAGTTTGTTGATGCTTGTTATAACTTCTGCTTATACTCAAATATAATCGGGAATGGGAAATCTTCTATTTAAAAGAAGGTTGGCGGAAAAAGTTTATATAGAAACCAAAATTTTTAAAAACAGGTATTGATATATCTAATTTTGACATGTGTGGTTTTTGGTGTTTGCTTATGAATAGTCGATAAGTAGAATCATGCTAAATTAAAAAAACAAAAATTGAATTTTAATTTATCACTTTTTTTTTTAGATGTTACGGGGCGTCGAAACCAGACGGAAACGAATGGGAAAATGTAGAAACTTTGTAGATTAGATAAATATAGGAAAATCATTTTTAATTATGTTTTAAAAAAAAAACAAAGGAAAGGCGGTGTTATGAAGCACCCCAAAAATGCCCCAAAACAAAACTGTAGAGCCAAGGGACCCAAAAACTTTGTGTATTTTTTTGTATAATTCAGTTTAAATATTAAATTCTGTATAAGACGACATCAAACTCGCCATAGTCATAAACTCGAAATGTACATATATAAAATAGTACATGTATTCAAGATATTGCTTTTTCTATGGAACGTCGGTGGTTCTACTCAGTTGCCCATTCGTGCCTAAAACAATGCACACAAAAAACAATAATACTAATTAATAATAAAACAACAACAACGAAGTTTTCCTTTAACCGTAATTTTGTTGACAAGGCAATTTTATTTTGTATTCGTCAGAAAACGCTCTCAAATATCAAATAAGTTGACATAAAGTATTAACGGAGGTATATATATATATATTAACTATATTTTATAACCATAGCTTTCATTTATTGAGGCTATATTTTACCATGTCGATTTTTTCGCAACGAACAGTCGAAAACACGAAGTGACTTTGTGGTCCATTCGCATTTTCGCGCCAAAATGTAAATATGCGAACGCACGAAGACAGTTTTCAAATTTTCTAAATACGCTTGAGTAAATCAGCCGACATTTTTATTTCAGTTAATGATATGTTAGTAGGACGTTCTTATTTTCAATGTTCCGCATAAATAATCGTATTTTATATTTTTTGAAAATAAAGCAATCTAAAACTTCCTTGTCTAATGTCATTAATTTACACGAAACGGATAACTTTATGTGATCACGAAGAAGGACAACTTTGTAAACATTGAATGAAAACATTGTTGAAAATCAAATTTGGCAACAACAATCTAAATTATCATACTCGATCTCACCTAATAATTAAAATTTTACAACAACAACAACAGCATGCACATGAACATGGACACCAGCAACAACAATAACATCATCATCATCATCAACAACAACAACAACAACAACAACATCAACAATAACAACAACGCCAGCATCTCTACAACTATTGCCAAAAGTACACATATACCCAAAAGTTAAAAATGCACTGCTTCTTTATGCAACCTTTTACTACTATAACAGCTTGGAAAGATAAAAGCATTTGAATATGAAAATGCACTAATGAACACCATTTCTTCGGAGAATGACCTTTTACCGCGACCTGTATGTTGGTTTTGCGGGTCGAGTACAACATAGAGCATGCATCTGTAAAGTTTGAATAGTGTATGAATAGAAGAGCCCTTATTCTAATGCCACGACGATAAAGTTGACGAATCAAAACATCATACCCTCCCCGCCTATCAATACGGGGGCATGGAAACGGTGTAAATTTTCTTGCAAAACTATCGAATAGTAAGAAATGGATTTAAAAACCTTTTCCAATAATGTTTTATATATATTTTGAAAATAAAGCAATCTAAAACTTCCTTGTCTAATGTCATTAATTTACACGAAACGGATAACCTTATGTGATCACGAAGAAGGACAACTTTGTAAACATTGAATAAAAACATTGTTGAAAATCAAATTTGGCAATAACAATCTAAATTATCATACTCGATCTCATCTAATAATTAAAATTTTACAACAACAACAGCAGCAGCATGCACATGAACATGGACACCAGCAACAACAATAACATCATCATCATTATCATCAACAAAAAACAACAACAACAACAATAACAACAACGCCAGCATCTCTACCACTACCGCCAAAAGTACACATATACCCAAACGTTAAAAATGCATTGCTTCTTTATGCAACCTTTTACTACTATAACAGCTTGAAAAGATTGAAATATTTGAATTTGAAAATACACTAATGAACACCATTTCTTCGGAGAGTGACCTTTTACCGCGACCTGTATGTTGGTTTTGCGGGTCGAGTGCAACATAGAGCATGCATCTGTAAAGTTTGAATAGGGTATGAATTGAAGAGCCTTTATTCTAATGCCACGACGATAAAGTTGACGAATCAAAACATCATACCCTCCCTGTCTATCAATACGGGGGCATGAAAACGGAATAAATTTTCTTGCAAAACTATCGAATAGTAAGAAATGGATTTAAAAACCTATTCCAATAATGTACTTATCAGATGTGATTGTCAATTCCAAAGACATAAAAGTACCAAGTGCATTGTTAACACTAAAAATATGGGTAACTATAAAAAAGAATGAAGTGTAGAAAGGAAACGGAATAAAGATTGAAAATTTTTGAAAAGGGCATGTTTAACAAGGATTTGTGCCAGCAGAGTTTCTAGACGGTTGTTTCACATCAAACATAATTATGAGTAAATTCATTCAAAAGAATATTCCTCTTCTGTTAAACTAGAGAAACACAATTGATTGTTGAACTTGTAGTTTTTGATCGTTCAGCACGACATTATTGCTTGTGGTAATTTAGTTCTTTCTATTCGGCTTTTTTTCTTGTTGGGTGGTTCCAGTATTCCTTACTTGAATACTGTTGAATCACCCTTAGGATATGTGGCCTGCTCTTTAAATTTGTCTTTTGACGTCTTATCTGTGATATGCAGGCTTCATAACCTCTGACCCCTCTTTCAAAATTCCATTTCATTTAGATTCGTCCATTGTTTTCTCGTTTAGGGCAAGCGCATTTTTTTTTACCTGGGGACCATATGCCGCTTTTCATGGAATAGCACTTAGTATCACATTGAAGGTTCCATGATAACCGCAATATGAACACATCTGCAGATGTCTCAAAATTTAAAATTGTACCAGTCCATGTTAAATGTTGAATTCTGCTAAAGCCGGTGCTAGGGGTTGTGGACGGTAGTTTGCACTTGACAGTACCGTCCATGAACAAGCTCAATCAAACCGAGCCTGCAACATTTTCAGTTCTGTCGTGTTGGGTTTTCTTAAAGGATTCTTCTTATCTCTATTTACTTTTAATATGTCATTTGTTTCTTGCATTTTTAATGTCACAAGAACTACAAATAAACCTACAGTTAATGGCAAAACATTTACATTGTATCTTTTTACAACTTGGATGGACTATAACATAGGATTACTTCAAGGTAGGTAGTTGGTAGTTATTCGTAATTCCAAAACATTTAACAGATAGTTGTTGCTAATTAGACCCCTACCGATTTAATCGGAGGGGACTTTAGGTTTATCCTCCGTCTGTCTGTCAGTCCGTCCACAAAACTGGATCCCGCGATAACTTAAAAAGTACTGAAAATATATTTTATGAAACTTGATATATAGATAGATGGCAGTATGGAGATTATGCACGTCTTTTTCTATTCTTCCTATGTTGAAAACTCTGGTTGATATGTTTACCCTCCGTCTGTCTGTCCGTCCGTCCACAAAACTGGATCCCGCGATAACTTAAAAAGTACTGAAAATATATTTTATGAAACTTGATATATAGATAGATGGCAGTATGGAGATTATGCACGTCTTTTTCTATTCTTCCTATGTTGAAAACTCTGGTTGATATGGCAAAAAATACACTGAAAATATGGCAAATTTAACACATAAACTGGATCCAGTGATAACGTAAAAAGAACTGAAAATATTCTTATGAAACTTAAAATATGGGTAGATGGCAGTCTGGAGATTATGCACATTTTTTTCTTTACTTCCTGTGTTGAAAATTCTGGCTGCTAAAAATGGCAACAAATGGACTGAATTTCAAAATTTCTGATTCGAGATTTTACACTTTTCACTATAACTTCTTTATTTCTTAAGATATTTACTTCTGAAGGTATTTTCTGGTCATGAACCACATCATATGTGACAATAAAAACTCTAGCACTAAAATTATAAGAATTGCCTCCCTTGAACTTAGAATTTTTATGAAAAAAATGTTTTTTTTTTAACTTCTTTATTTCTTCTTTAAACTTCATATGTATGTTTCTTATTATCACTCAACATATGTGAGAAGGTTCAATACTCTAGCAAGACTTTTTTTCAGAATTATACCCCCCTTGAACTTTTTCATTATAAGGTTGTGTTGTCGCTATCGATAACGCAACGCGGAAGTGTACCAAATCAGCCACCATACAAAACATCGTGAGATATATGATATCATGTTATTTAGATCAAATATTTGATCCGAACTTTTTCTTTATAATTCAATATTACGCGTTAAAGCATAGCGTCATTTGAATACATATATTCGTATGCGGTAAACTGTTACCGAAGCAAAATTATGCCACTGGCACCACCGTCTTTACATTACCGTAAAATGAACAGAATAAAACCCAGTGTAACAAAAAAATACCTGTAACATTGATATAACAAATATTTCAGACCCCATACAGCCTCTCAGACGCCAAAACAACCCCTCTGATCCCCATCAAACCCCTCTGACTCCCCTAAACCCCCTCTGACCCCATACATCCCCCAAAGCCCCTGACCCCCCCCCCCCCCCCCCCCACATCCCCCATACAACCTAACACGTACCAACAAGTTTCAAAAAGTAAGATATCATTAATATTACAGGTATTAAGTTTAGATATAGGAGTATTATGTACATTTTATAAATTTAAGAACATAACCTCATAAATAAAGGCTTCATGTTGAAATTCTGTACGAAGAAAATCTGTCCTGAAGGAGGACCTCAGAAGCTTTTACGTGCATTCATTTCAGGCACTTGCGGGAACTTGAGTAGAACAAACGGCGTTCCTTAAGCTGATACATCGCTGACGTTCAGGTTAACTATGTATGTACCTTTGTAGATCACAGTACATATATAAACATGCAATGTAATATTCAGAAAATGCTTTTTTTTTCAAATAAAAATTTATTTGAAATTTGAAATTCACTTACCATGTTTGTAAATCATTCCTACAGGTACACTATTTTTCAAAGGGAATACCCCTTTTAATTCTCATTTTTTTATATTAAATTCCACTACGTCACAGATCAGTTGCTCCAGGTAGTACAAAATATATTATTTTTTCACCATTCACGTATTACAGACCTCTCCACAGTGATCAGACTGATTGCCAATCTCCACGCAGTGATCTCCCCTTAATTCTTCGGCGTTACAATTCTGCCAAGGGAGGTAATTACTGTGAGGAGTTTGACTGATTGCTGGCGGCATCCATTTTTGCGTATCTGATTGTAGTGAATGGATCTTTTAAAGCGTAAAATCATTAGGAGCAGTCTACAAATATTGTAATGCACCTGCTCAGTTTCAAAATACGACTTAACTTAAACGAAAAATTAACATCAGTGTGAACAAATCGGTACAAAGAAAAATCGGAAAATATCTTTTACTTTACTTAGTGTAACGTGGATGTTCATTCCTATTTATAGTATTTAATTTTTTAAACTGTATAAATCGGTTACCGTATTGTTTTCTGAATAGCGTTTTAATATTTCATGTTTCGATAAATAGTAACAGTGAACATTATAGCTACAATATCACCATGCACTATTATATGACCGATTGAACCGTGAACCGAAACTTTGCTGCTCCTTAAACTTTTGAACAGGTTTTACTAACTAACGCAACGGAGATTATTTGGCGCAGATGGTACAAATTTTACTCAAGTTTGATTTTGTTCAAATATTGTGGTTGGAAGCATGCATGTAGCAACGCTATATGTCGCAACGCCGCTATATGTCGCAATTTACGCTAAATGTCCAAACGCTAACGCTATATTTCGCAATCAACGCTATATGTCGCAATCGCCAACCGCTAAATGTCGCAACGTTGCCGCTATATGTCGCACAAAAATCGATTGCCGCTAAATGTCGCAACCCCTTGACGCTAAATGTCGCACTTGGTAGGAAAGTAACAGATGGAACTGAAACAAAAAGTCAGTGTTAAAACATTTAAAGTTTATACCATTTACACATGAAAACATATCCTAGTAACCAAACAAAAGTTGTATTTCGCGGTCTATGGCAAAAACCTTATATGGCCATAGAAACTGTTTTTGATAAAAGGGATGGATTTGGTTCTCAACCACGGACCAGGTGTGAGATCAAACTTTCTCTTTGAGGATGTCTTTCTCACAAAATGCATCAACAAAAACATTTGGATATACATGTATATTTGTTAATATATTATTTGACATAACTTTTTATATTTATCTCAATATTTCTTTGGGAACATTAATGAATCAATATACTATGGAATTGCCAAATGTTGACTGCCTACTGCTTACTGTCAACTGCTTACTGTCAACTGCTTACGGCTTACTACTTATTATTCACTGCTTATAGCATTAAAATAAAAATGGACGACCTATTACAACTGTATTGGTCAAAAAATTATTCAGTTTTGCCGAAATAGTTGCCGTTCTGGAGGTCATGCACAATATAGTGCAGTGGTATATAGGCCACTTCCAATTATAGCCGTGCTGTTGGGTAAACCCTTTAGCGATGTGGTTGAGGTGTCCGCCTACGGACCAAGAGGTCTGTTGTTCAAAACCCGGTTGGACCCTTGGTAATTTTCTGCCTCCTAATTTACTTAAATGGTGTCAGAAGTGTTTGACGGACTCATGCGGTAAGCAGGCAGTGACATTCAGGAGAGCTGGCTAGCTCTGAAAAGTAAAGAGGGGAGGAGTGTAGTGGTTGTAGGTATATGGGCCACTTCCATCAGCCTTCCTGTTAGATTAACCCTTTAACGACGTGGTTGAGATGTCCGTCTACGGACCAAGAGGTCTGTGTTTCAAAACCCGGTTGGACCCTTGGTATTTTTCTGCCTCCTAATTTACTTTAATAGTTTACAGGTACAAATATATTCTTAGAACAAAATTTAAAGGAGTTCACTGATAAATTAATAAATGCATGGACTATAACATGGAATTCCATAAACGAGAGCCAACTGTTGACTGCTTACTGTCTACTTCTGACTAACTACTGCCTACTGTTAACTGCCTACTGCTTACTGTCATTTGCTTACTGTCAATTGCATACTGTCAACTGCTTACTCCCCCACTAGAAAACAACAACAACAACAACAATTAGATAAATAAATAAATACAAAAATGAATAAAAATAAATAAATAGAGGTATCAATGTAACAATGAAAACGAGGCTACAGTAAAGAAACGTCACAAACGTAACCATGTAACAATGAAAACGAGGCTACAGTAAAGAAACGTCACAAACGTAACCATGTAACAATGAAAACGAGGCTACAGGAAAGAAATGTCATAAAACGTAACCATGTAACAATGGAAGCGAGGCTACAGTAACAAACGTCACAAACGTAACCATGTAACAATGAAAAAATAGCTACAGTAAGGAAACGTCACAAACGTATCCGCGTTACAGTGAAAACGAAGCAACAGTAAGGAAACGTCACAAACGTATCCGCGTTACAGTGAAAACGAGGCTACAGTAAGGAAACGTCACAAACGTATCCGCGTTACAGTGAAAACAAGGCAACAGTAAGGAAACGTCACAAACATATCCGCGTTACAGTGTAAACAAGGCAACAGTAAGGAAACGTTACAAACGTATTCGCGATACAGTTCAACGCAGGAAAAGAGACTATAGTAACCCTATTATAATGAAAACGAGGCTACAATAAGGAAATGTGACACTGAAAACCAGGCTGCAATAAGGAAAACTTTACAAAAATATTTCATGTAATGGTAAAACAAGGCAAATGTAAAATTATAAAAATGAAAATGATACTTCATTATGAAAACGCCACAAACTAAACCATGTTAAAGTAAAAATGAAGCTACAATATCAAACCATTACAAAAGTATCATGTAACGGAGAAAAAACGAGGCTTAAACAAAGCGCAGTGTAATATGAGAAATCAGACACAGTACTTCGGATATCAAAATATTGTTGTATCACCTGTCGTATAACGGAGAGAGAACACATTGATGTTTCACATTTTATTACTCAATACATAAGTATGGGGGCAATACACAGTTTTCAAGGCTTCTCGGCAAACAACTGACTGCGCCACAATCAAAACCTCACACACAAGTCTGTTATCACACACCTGAAATAAATGTATTTCATATTTAACATATACATATGTATCTCACAGCAAACAATTAAAAATACATGTCCACCTTCTAGTTTTCTGGCACATAGCCCTGTGTTTTTCATTGTTTTGGTCGCGAAAATCAACGAAAAAATAAGCGGATTACCCCTATTCGCAAAATACAACAATATATTAACGTCAAATGATTAAATCACAAGCTATAGTGTTTCTTCCTTCTTAACCAATGCACAATCTGAAAATAACATCCAAACGGGGTGCCATCCACCTACTTTTTTCACTATTTTAAGTCTTCTGCATACCCTGTAAATTGAAGAGCTGATTCACCGGCTAGCTCACAAAACCACACATTCGCATCCGGCAGGTACTCTCTTCAAATGCAAGGGTCAACGCCACTAAATTCAATTTTACTAAATAACTGAAACACAATACTAGTCACTGAAACTTGAAATATAGTAACTATAAATATTTAGAACCTCAAATATCAACTTCAATTTCAAAACTGCCTCTTATTTGTAAATTTGACCCTGGCCAATTCGCAACTAAACGGCCGTTACTGTGTACTGCCTCCTATATATCTGCACTGGACAAATACCAAATTCGAATTACCTAGACTGGGCTATTCGACCACTATTTATAATGACAGCTATTAACATAAAATGTTAAGATATAGTTCCCCCTTAGCATTAACAAGCGGTTTGCTCAGTTATGTCAAACAATATAACAAGTATACAATCCATGTATATCCAAATGTTTTTGTTGATGCGTTTTGTGAGAAAGATATCCTCAAAGAGAAAGTTTGATCTCACACACTGATTGATCTCAGGTCCGTGGTTGAGAACCAAATCCATCCCTTTAATCAAAAACTGTTTCTCTGGCCATACAATGTTTTTGCCATAGACTGCTAAATACAACTTTTGTTTGGTTACAAGGATATGTTTTCATGTGTAAATGGTATAAACTTTAAATGTTTTAACACTGACTTTTTGTTTCAGTTTCATCTGTTACTTTCCTACCAAGTGCGACATTTAGCGTCAAGGGGTTGCGACATTTAGCGGCAATCGATTTTTGTGCGACATATAGCGGCAACGTTGCGACATTTAGCGGTAGGCGATTGCGACATATAGCGTTGATTGCGACATATAGCGTCAGCGTTGCGACATTTAGCGTTAGTTGCGACATATAGCGGCGTTGCGACATATAGCGTTGCTACATGCAGCTTTATTTAAACTATTTATTCCAATCAAATGATATAAATATTTTTTATGTATAGGTTAGAGTGCATATTGGGTGTTCTTCGTAAATAAGAAAGCTAAAAAGGAGCGGAGCTTGCGAAGCGACTGTAGCTTTCTTATTTACGAAGAAAATCCAATATGCACTCTAACCGGCTTAGTGCTCTTCGAAACTTAGCTCCGCCCACTTGCGTTTTATAATATAAAACGTCCAGTTTATATAAAATCTGTTCTATTAAGATTAGAAACCTGAAAATTTGAAAAATCCTCGTCGTTGATTGGCTTAACAAAATTGGCGAGCACTAAGTAAATCTTGGACTTAAAATTGTTTGATTAACATATTTTATGCCCATTTTGGAAATTGTAGAGGAAATGTTTCCATATGCTTACATAACATTAACCGAAACTTTGCTAATTAAATTTTGCAAGAAACTTTTATTTTAATACTACTTTTAATAAATACATATCGTTTATTTTAAATTTAATTCCCTTTGTAGAAAAACTATCCATAATGCGCCAAGAAAAAAGTCCATTTCTCCGGCATATAATCTTTCAAAACATGTTTAAAACAAACTTTCATTATGATACTATATTCAATATATATATTAAATTCTTTTTGTTAAATATTTGTAATTTATAACCATTCATTGTGTCTTTTATGCAAAAATTTCATTTTTTCGCATTAAACAAATCTTCCACAGCAGTCAAAAGACCTCTCGCATGTTTCTTTTTAAAGAAGCGAACTTGTTTTTTCACCATTTCACGCTCTGTTTATGTCACTACCTTAGTCAGTAACATAAGATGATAAAATATCAAAGTCTGCTTTTTTATTATTATAATTGTAACAAATATAAAAATAGTATCAAAAGGGACTAATATTATAATATAGTAATATTACATGCATTTTTTCATGTCAAATTAAAAAAAATGGTTTCTTGTAATACTGAAAGTAAAACACACTCTGGAATGAAAAAAATGGGATGAATTTCAAAAAGACCAAATTCAGGACTTTTTTGTTTGTTATACACGCGTTACATGGTGATACAGTATTCATCAATATAATAGAAGACTGTTACCTGAATTTCAGGTTTGAGGAAATTCACTAACACCATGCTCGTGCGAGTCAAAGATATAAAAGCTGTTGGACATTGGTGATATATATAAAAACAAGTGTTAATTGATTTATTGGGAGATCAATATACATTTTTGTTGGATTGCTTTAAAACCATTCATAAAAAACATTACACTTCATGTTCAAACTGCAGATCAAAGTTTCTGTTATCAATGATGCTATCTATCTATAGCCTATGCTTATTGAGGGTCCATCCGCTCGTAAGGCCACGAAACGCAGCTTTCGCTGTCGAGTACGGACCCCGGAAATGTCACCAAAGAGTTAATTTTGAAGCACAAAGTGGTATGCAATACCAATAACGCCAATGAAATGTAACCTAATATACAAAAGACACAAAAGATTTCGCCCAGCCGACACGAAAACTAAACAATGAAATTTTCGTCCCTTCGCGTGTTAAAGTTTCGTTATTTCGCATAGAATGTTTCGTATTTCGTGTCTTCTCCCCAAAAGGCGAAAGCCAAAATAACGACAAATAGGTATGTTTCGTGTCTTCGCATTTCGACTTTCGGGGCGAAGACACCAAAACACGAAATGGCAGAAATCAGCCACCATAGTTAAACAATAATTAATGTGGAAACCATTTTGTGGGGTGAAGTGTTTTTAGGGATAAAGTGCACCGTCATAAATAGTTAACTACAGTTCGGATGAGAAAGGAATAATTACCTACAGCGAATAAAATTTAATAATTATGGGTATTGAAATTTTATTTTTGAAAACACTTTGCCGTGTATAGTGTAAATGTCCGGTAACATACAACCTCTTTGAAAACAAATTGTAACATCTTTGTCACTTTATGTACATGTATTTATATCACTTTATGTACATGTATTTATTTAGGTCTTACTATATGCTTCATAAAATCTGTATTTGTATTTGGACTTTAACGACCACTCAATATGGGTATAGTATTTACTTACATTTTATTTTGTACCTAGAACTACAGTTCGCGATTACAATATTGTTTTTGGGACATTTAATTACCTCCCTTCCATTCGTTTTTTTTTTCAACTGCTTTTATATTACCACAACCTCAAAAAAAAACTACTACTCCTGCTGCTACTACTACTACTGTTACTACTGCTGCTGCTGCTCCTACTACTACCACTACTACAACTACTAATTCTACTACTACTGCTACTACTTCTACTACTACTACTACTACTACTACTACTACTACTACTACTTCTACTACTACTACTACTACTACTACTACTACTACTACTACTACTACCACTACCACTACCACTACCACTTCCACTACCACCACCACCACGACCACCACCACTACCACCACCACTACTACTTCTACCACCACTACCACTACCTATACCACTACCACTACCACTACTACCACTTCTACTACCACTACCACTACCACTTCTACTACCACTACTACTACCTCTACTACTACTACTACTACTACCACTACCACTACCACTACCACTACCACTACCACTACCACTACCACTACCACTACCACTACTACTACTACTACTACTACTACTACTACTACTACTACTACTACTACTACTACTACTACTACTACTACTACTACTACTACTACTACTACTACTACTTCTACTACTACTACTACTACTACTACTACTACTACTACTACTACTACTACTACTACTACTAACTACTAACTACTACTACTACTACTACTACTACTACTACTACTACTACTACTACTACTACTACTACTACTACTACTACTACTACTACTACTACTACTACCACTACCACTACCGCTACCACTACCACCACCACCACCACCACCACACCACCACACACCACCACCACTACCACCACTAGACTACCACTACCCACCACCACTACCACTACACCACCACCACTACACCACCACCACACCACCACCACACCACTACTACCACCACCACTAACCACCACCACCACCACTGCTACTACTACTACTAATACTTCTACTTCTACTACTACTACTACTTCTACCACTACTACTTCTACTACTTATACCACTACTACTTCTTCTACCACTACTACTACTTCTGCTTTGATGATAATCATGATGATGACGATGATAATGTCTTTGATAACAATAATAAATATAAGTTGTAAAAACACAATTCTTGTTTTGTTTTATGGCTTTTTATTTTAACTAAGACATATTCTATTGCATAATATAACATAATATATACCTGTATATATTAAAAAAACAATATTCATACTATAAAACATTACTGCTAGGTAACAGAGGATAAATAACTAGAAAAATATATTTTACACGTCAAGCAAATTGAGCAATGATCAAGGCAATTAAAAGGAGGTGCAGCGTAAACACAACTACACCCAGCTAAATATCCATGGAGCAAAACTTAAAAAACCGAGTCTGCAATTTTAATGTAATTTTGCTGTTTTTAATGCTTCCGAGGGATCACCTTTTTCCAGCTATTTATATCATCAAATCTCTCAGCGTTAATATACATTTAAACACCGATCACACTTAAATGTTCAATCATACACTACTGTACTACACTGTGTACAAAACTATATTGAAAATATACATTTCAATGAAAACCTAAACACAAACAACAACAACACCAACAATTTAATAACAACAACAATAAGGCAACAACACTGCTGTAAGTAACACTCTTTTGCGCACACAATATAAAAGTCTACTCATTTGCTGTGGTATATATATAGATAGGTATATTTTAGTAATGATACATGTATATATTAGCAATCCAAATTTTTATGTCAAGGAAATAGATGTAAATATCCATCGTTATCAGTTCCCAACGTGTTTTGCGAAGAATTTCCAACGAGTCTACTTTGCTGTATTCTTTCAGAACTCGAAGTACTTCCATCGGGAATAAAAAGACATTGCTAAACATGTTTGGGCTACCTGGTAAGTCATCCTCATGAGGTCGATTTCTTATCGGTGTTATATACGTATCATTAAATCTAAGTTGACCATCATCTTAAAATA
Organism: Ruditapes philippinarum; assembly: GCF_026571515.1. Taxonomy (NCBI): domain Eukaryota; kingdom Metazoa; phylum Mollusca; class Bivalvia; order Venerida; family Veneridae; genus Ruditapes; species Ruditapes philippinarum. Next base: position 47,180 of record NW_026852936.1, read on the forward strand.
TGAAATAATATATTATTGTTTTGAAAAGTAAAACATCAAATTACATGCAATTCTTTTGTCAAGTTTTTGCAATACAGATATACTACGTTCAAAAATTTGAAAAAAAATGACATTTTTTGTTAATATAAAATAAAAGATTATGTTTTAAAACTCGATACACTATAGATAGACAGAATATAAAAATATAGTGTCATTTAAAAGTGTTTTCTTGTTTTAAAAAAAAAGGACCATCTTTACTTAACCCTTGACGACTCTACTTTGCTGTATTCTTTCAGAACTCGAAGTACTTCCATCAGGAATAACAAGACATTGGTGAACCTGTTGGGCTACCTGGTAGGTCATCATAGGCTTCCTCATGAGGTTTGATTTCTTTTTCTTCCTCTCATATACATCCCGGTGTTATATACGTATCATTAAATCTAAATTGGGCCATCATCTTAAAATATGAAATATATATTTTTTATTAAAAGGAAACATCAAATTACAATGTAATTCTTTTGTCAGTTTTTCAATACAGATATATACTACGTTCAAAATTTGAAATAACATTTTTTGTTACTTTAAAATAAAAAAATGTTATGTTTTGAACTCGACACACTAGAGATAGACACAATATGAAAATATAGTGTCATTTAAAAGTGTGTGTTTTTTTTTAGAAAGGACCATCTTTACTCAACCCGTGATAGGGAATGCAGATTCTCAAACGTAGTTTTTAAAATTCTTTTACACAAATCAGACATATACAGTAAGATTTTCTCAATAGATTCCTACGACTCAATCTTTTTATCTAAAAACTAATTTCTATACATATTATTTTCTATACAAAGGCTAAAACTACATTCTTTAGATGACGTTTATCTTTTATTTCAATAATGAAAAACTTACTATAATTCATAGATTTTTACATTTTAATGCACACATTTGTTACTTTTCGGCCCTTCTTTCAATCTTCGGATAATTACTTATTGATTATGAATTGTCGTTGAGCAGTTCCGAATATTATGCACATTTAAACATTAAGGATAATTAACACTACCTTTTGGCTTAAAATAATTTTTAAGTCACAGCACTATGATATGTTCAATTTCAATGTAATATGATATATTTTCAAATCTCACCTATTTTAAGACAAAAACCCCCACTCTGCAGCAGACGAAACCAAAA
>NW_026852937.1:0-7500 GCF_026571515.1 Ruditapes philippinarum
GTCTTGAGGTTCATACATTGTTTGAAATCAAATGCAGACACAAATCAAACATTTTACGCAATGATATTGATCATATAATATATAATGGTACCAACTCTTTAATTTTATTAAGTTTTTATATTCTTCATGAATGTATTTCAGGTTTTGCGAACTATAAATTTGTCATTTATGATTCATTGAAACGTTTTGTTTGTTTGTTTGTTTGATTTGGGTTTTACGTCACACCGACACAGTATAGGCCATTTGGCGGCGTTCCGGCTTTACTGGTGGAGGAAGACCTCAAGTGCCACTCCGTGCATTTTTTCAGGCACGAACGGGCACCAGAGTAGAACCACCGGCGTTCCGTAAGCTTACTGGATAGCTTCCTCACATGAAAGAATCCAAAGTCCCTGTCGGGATTCGAACCCACAGCGGTGGGGCAAGTGGTTTGAAGTGAAATGTAAAATGCCTTTTGTTAGATTAAAAGACGGACAAGTCCTTTTAAGATATCAAGCGTGGTAAGATTTCATTACCCCGAAGTTAATTTACAGTTTAAAAATATCCAAAATAGAAATTATCAAAGGAAATTCTCGTGTATACCCTATTTCTTTTATTATGATGTAAAGTTTTTTTTTTTGTTTTTTGTTTTTTTTTAAATTGTCTAACATTTTTAAAAAAATATTTTGTTAGATTCTTCAATGCCATGTCAATGTAATCTATAGTAGCAGCTTTTCTTTAGATTCGTATCAGGGATAGACCGAATTACTGAAATAAATGGGGTATATTCACTTGTGGTCCAACCCTTTTGCTTTCAAAAATGCATTTTTATTTTTTATTCTATATATTTGCTTTTCTTGTAGAAAATAAAAAGAATAAAATATGTTTAAACTAATTATAATGTTTCTAATTTGTTTCATATGGCATCTTTGAAATTAAATCTCCAAAATAAAACATTATGATGCTTGTCGTAGCGACTCTAACTTCTTACCATAGGACAGGCATTGTGTCTGACTATTTGTCTGGACATAGCACTCGCCTACTGGGTCGCCTGGACTTTCAAAGTCAGCGTGAAATTGTAGGGAAATTACTTGTGGTCCTGGTTCTGGAAATTTGTTTCTGACGCAAATCCATTTCCCGCTTGGGTCAACCGATACGTCTTGAGTGATCCAAAACTGAAACAATTTTTAAAATTGCAAAAATGTTGAATATTTATATAAATACTCCATCCGAAAGGGGAAACAAAGATTTGAGAAAGCTACATTACATGTAATAATATAATTAGTTTCTGTTTAATCTAGACACAATGTCAATGTATTTTGGTAACAATACATGGCGCAGAATAAATGCATTCCCAGCCAAAAAAAATAACACCCCCCCCCCCCCCGACGCATAAGATGAACGCATCTCCGACCATAGAGTAACCGTGTCTAATTTGCGGACTCGGGGTAATGTATCCGTGTATAAAAATTTTTCTTACTAGTAAGGCCGCTATTCCATTAATTATACGTGATCAGTGATCCGCGTCAGTGATCCGTGTCCGGGGCATGTCCGTGGGTATTATTCCATAGGTACGTTATTTTCTATATACTTTTAATTGAAGTATAGCGAACAGAGGATAATTATTTGTAGAATATGATATAATTTCATTCTAATACCAAAAACAGTTGTAACATCAAAGAATTAAATAACAAACATTGAATATCAGTTAGGTTTTCAAATAACATCTCTTTAGCAACCGATGACCAGATGTTGTTTTTTTTAATCTGTCATTGCTGCATCATAAAACTTATATGTTTCTCCTACACTATTTTGGTGACTTCTTTAGTATTTTCTTTTCGAAATCGATAAAGTATTTAATTTCGTTCGAGGCATTTTGTAGGGATGAGACATGTCAGTGGCTGTCCCGCGTCCGTAAAAAATCGCTCATCCTGCGAAACGTCGCGGATGCCGTCGCGGAAGCGGATGGTAAACGGACAAAAGGAATAGATTCAACGTATTCTTTGATTAGCGAATCGGTAACGGATGCGGATGACGGACGCGGACCACTGATCACGTATAAATGGAATAGCGGCCTTAGAATCCTTTCTTTATATCACAAAAATTATTATTGACGTCACTTCGTATTGTCGAAAACAGTTAAACACAAAAATTGCCCTCAGAATATGATCAGTATAAAAAAGCACACATGACCTTAATGTTTCAAAAACTTATGCGCGTTGACCTTTATGTTTTAAAAACTTATGCTTCCGTAAAAACAATAGACTCAATGCAAATGCAAGCGTCTGAGTATAGGCAATATTCATATTATACCTATTTTGGTTCCAGGCTCCATCTTAACTTTAATTTGTAGTTGTAGGAACCAGATAAGCAAGAAAATCATTTAAGAGAACAAAACTAAACTAAAAAGGGTACTATGGCCGCAGAAGATTTTGTATTAAAAGATACGAAACTGTCAGGCATCTCCCTTTTTTCTTAACAGACTTACCAAAGTTGAAAGATGTCTTCATGATCATAACAATGCATGTAAAGAATGGGTTATAAAATTAGAGATCAAATAATAAACACGTAGGCCATACCTGAAATCCGGTTATTTCTTTATCAAAGGTGATGTTGACGGTAAAGGAGGACTCTCCAGTGTCTAGAGGAAACTCGCACACTCCTTTAAACCGGTACTTATTGCCGCTTGTATATGTAGGTGTCACTACTGCATGTGGGAAACCATGAGAGAACCGACCAAGATAGGCGAAAATACTGTCAAAATACACAAGAAAAATAGTGTTCTGCAAGTAATGATCTTTTTCGTTTCTTATATATTAACGTATAATCGGAATGTATCAAGCAAAAAATATATCTAAAAATGGAATAAAATAAATAAATAAAAAAAAAAAATTATCCCCCCTCCCCAAATAAAAACAAAAACTAAAAAACAAAACAAAAACAAAACAACAACAGCAACAACAACAACAACAAAAAGAAAAGCGCTTCAAATACGTTTCCTGAATAAACGCTTCATTTATAAAATACTCTAGCCCTGCCTAGAATCCGGAACCCTCCATTTTTGCATTACGTTTTCTCAATTTGAAAATGTAAAAAATGCATCAGAAAGAGTACAAAGCTTCATTTATGCATTTTGTTTTTTAATGATATAACATTTTTTAAACAAAAATGAACACACAATATAAGTAAACCTACTTTTATCATATTCATTACATAATAAATAACATACCAACATAATAAAACCCATGTATATTCTATTCGTCCAAGTAACATTTTAAAACATTTTCGTTCTCAAGTTTTTTAAGTTCTTTTATCATATAAAATAATCATTTTCTTGCAAATAATAATAATCATCAAACACTATGATTTCACACATCCGGTGTAAGTAATGATTTAAAATTCTAAAATGTTAAAAAGATAGCATTTACATTCGTACTTTTAACAAAAAAATCTGGTCTCACATTACAGTATCATTGCACTTACTCTCTTTTACACTTAACATGTAAGTAAACAAAATAAAGTGGTATTTTTTATTTGAATTTCGACCTCAGAATTAGGACACTTAAAACGTGTTTACTTTTACTTCAGGTTCTATCTATACTATGCTCAACAAAGGATTTTTTGTTTGTTATAATACAATGAAACTTTGCTTTAAACTGTCTCATTTGAATCTTTTTTGACCCCTTTCCCTCATCCCCCAAGAATAGAACGATGAACGATTTTCGTTTCCTTTCATAATTAGAAATTGTTTATTCTGAATAAAATTAGTCTGCACTTTCGAATTTATTAATACCAAGCATCTGGCCATCATATTGCATGACAAATTATTGATGCCTAAGATGTAAAACCGAAATTCTTATATCAAAAAAAAAAAAAAAAAAAAAAAAAAAAAAAATACTTGAGAGACTCATCATTTCGTTTGTGTACACAGTTATAGATGTTCTGTTGTACTTAAGTAGGATATTTATATTCAAATAATAAATAATCAAAACAATATAGAAAACATTTCAAGCATTAATATTATCCCATTTACAAGGAAAATGACGTAAATATTGACCCAGCATGTCGCCAGGGCTTCCGTTTACATTTGAATGGCACCTAAACAATTGTGACGTGAGCTTTTTACCGACAGAATGAATACTAATTGACGTGAAATGAAAAATCTAGTTTTGAACTTTTATTTAACTTAGCAAAAATATTTTTTTTTATCTTGAATTTAAAATGAGAAAATGTTTTATGTCAGCACTTTAAGGAAAACGCCAAAATAAAGCAAACATAACACATTGGGTATTGCTCACTAGTTGCAGTACATCATTCACTTAAAAAGTGCCCAACTTAATATTGCTCGAGTTTTGGTTAACATTCTCGTGTTATGGTGAACATCACTCAATGAATGTTGCTCTTGTTTTAGTGATTTTCACGCATTGAGTTTTTCTCGTGTTAGTGAACATCATTCACTGAGTATTGCCACCATCTTGGCGAACATCTCTCACTGAGTATTGTCCGTATTTTAGTGAATATCAACCACTGAGGTTTGTTTTTTTCCATATCTGGCGAACATCACTAATAACTGCATGAGTATTGCTAGTGTTTTGGTAAACATCACTAACTGCATGAGTATTGCTGGTGTTTTGGTGAACATAACTAACTGCATGAGTATTGCTGGTGTTTTGGTGAACATAACTAACTGCATGAGTATTGCTAATGTTTTGGTGAACATCACTTACTGCATGCGTATTGCTAGTGTTTTGGTGAACATCACTTACTGCATGAGTATTGCTAGTGTTTTGGTGAACATCACTTACTGCATGAGTATTGCTAGTGTTTTGGTGAACATCACTTACTGCATGCGTATTGCTAGTGTTTTGGTGAACATCACTTACTGCATGAGTATTGCTGGTGTTTTGGCGGACATCACTTACTGCATGAGTAAAGTTGGTGTTTTGTTGAACATCACTCATCTTTCAAGAAGCCTCACATCAGTGAATTTCAATGAACTATGATACCGATTTCACGAATGACGATTTTATGAGCGTACTCGTGTTATTTACTAGGTTACACCTGCATGTAAATTATTTTAATTGTGGCCTTTTTAAATTTTTCCCCCAAAACTTGTGATGGTAAAAAAGCCAGATTTCCAAAGGGTTTTAAATGACTGAAAGGGAAACCTTTTTTAATAAAACCCATAATTGTTACAGTCTTTAAGAAAATTAAAAAATAATGACCATAGCGGGAAATAATATTTGGGCACCAGAACTCATTTCTTTAACCTTTTTTTTCTTCTATTAAAAGGGCATTATCAAAATGCAATGGGCTTTGGTTTTAAAAAAATCCTTTACGAAAAAAATGTCGAAAAAAAGTTTTAATTTAAAAAAAACCCCCAAACACCTCACCTTTATAAAGGTTTTTAATCACAGGTATGAAGCATGGGAATTTTTTAAATAGTTGGGTTTTAAATCGTGAAATTTGTGGAGTTTAAATCGCCAAAATTTTGGGAAATTGAAAAAACCCGGGGTTTAATTAAAAGAAAGCGAATTCGTGAAAAGTTTTAAATGGTGGAAATTTATGAAGTTAAAATCATGAATTTGTGAAGCTGAAAATCGTTTGAATTCATGAAGTTGAAATCGTGAATTCATGAACTTGAAATCGTGAATTCGTGAAAACTGAAATCGTTAATTCATGAAGCCGAAATCGGGAACTCGGTGAATTCCGTTTCTTGAAAACGTAAATTCAAGGAGTTAAACTTGTGAATGTTCGAAGATAAAATCGGGAAATCATGAAGTTGAAAATGTCCTCAGCGGTCTTCGTAAGTGGGGGCTTCGGAGGCAAAAGAAAGAAAACATCCATTCTTTTATAAGCTGGAGACTGCAATACATATGAGTTCAACATCAATGTATTACTTTCGTACAGGTCCTTTAAATACTTTGTGTTCATTAAAAGCTTGTAATAGAAAAAAATAAAATCACACCAGATTTATCATTGCTTGATTCAAAAAAAAAAACAAAAAAAAAGCCAACAACAACCAAACCCACATCTCTTTGAAAAACAATGACAAACAATGGTAAACGGCCTTGTATCAACCATGTATTTTTTGTTTTTTTGAATCTTTAACCGTTTTAGGGGAAAATTCATTCATTTAATTCTGGGTACTTGTTTAGAAAGTGCATCCCTTTTCACAATTGTAATTTAAAAGGATTTCATTAAACAGTTGTCCCACATGACCAACCAGTTATTGACCATAAAAAAACTAAAACAAATGTCTTTAATTTACATTTCCAGCAATCGTAATTTATCAAAGTCCACGACAAATTTCATATCAAATTCCTCATTTTTAAAACAAATATAACATTCAAAAATTGTAATCACCAGAACTGTTTGATCCACCAACTTGTTTACAAGCAATGGATTACTTTGTGAAACCAAAATTAATCATTAAACACTGGTTTTCCGTTCAATACAAATTTCTTGTGTAGCATTTGTCAGCACATGGACATAAGAGCCTAATTAGAGTTGAGTGTAAACAAATCAGTGAAATCTGTAAGTTACTGTAATAAATAAATAAATAAATAAATAAATAAATAAATGAAAGAATGAATGAATGAATGAATTTACGAACGAACGAACGAATGAATGAATGATCTTATGGATGGATGGATAGATGGATGGGATGGATGGACTTACAGACGGAATGACGTTCTTACCAGAGCTACATTATGGGGTTTTCTTTTGTTATTTTTTTGTTCTTTTTAACCCCACAATGCAGAAAATAACCCCAAAAAGAGAAAGTCCGGAATGAATGAACATCAAAGACATCTATTTTTATGAGAACAATAGACCAAACCCCATATAATGTAGCTCTGGTTTTGTACGGATAAACAGAGGACCGACCGAGAATGAATAAATGAATGAATGAATGAATGAATCAACCAATGAACAAACAGAACAAAATATGAACGAACGAAATAACAGATAAATAAATAAGTAAAATAAATAAATGAATAAATAAAAAAAATTTTTTAGATAGATAGATAGATAGATAGATAGATAAGATAGATAAGATAGATAGATAGATAAGATAGATAGATAGATAAGGTAGGTAGGTAGGTAGGTAGGTAGGTAGGTAGGTAGATAGATAGATAGATAGATAGATAGATAGATAGATAGATAGATAGATAGATAGATAGATAGATAGATAGATAGATAGATAGATAGATAGATAGATAGATAGATAGATAGATAGATAGATAGATAGATAGATAGATAGATAGATAGATAGATAGATAGATAGAAAGATAGTATTCAATTTAAGTATTTAAAACAGTACCCTTTTGTTGTATTTTGTTTTTATTACGTATTTCTAGATTCAAATCTCGTAATTTCACAATTATAGTAATGATAAGTACTTTTATTACTTTGACTACCGTTTGGACCAATAAGAGTCCAGCTATTATATAACATCGGATATGCAGTAACATGATGCGATCAGATAATTTGGTTTTCCAAAGCAGACGACAATAGCCTTCG